>NC_092033.1:18904407-19204407 GCF_042242105.1 Pempheris klunzingeri | reverse complement strand
CCGCAGGCTGAGGAGCCATTTTAAGAGCTTGACTTCAGTGCTGCTCGAGCACGAGAAATGCAGCCTCTCAGCAGTACGCCTGCTGTTATCCAAGGACGACTGTGTCTCTGTCAGGCTCTGCTGTGGTGAGGGAGGATGCTCTCCCGTGAGCGTGAGTCTTCAACTGAGCAGATGCATGCCACTGTGTGCCAACTACTAATGCCTCCTGGCATATGATATATCTTAAATTAGAAGGGAAGAGGAGTGTTTTAAGTCAGCACGTGTCCCAGCTAAATGGCTATTTAAAATGGCTCTTTAATCCACCACCAAGCTTCACAATTCATTTCAGCGCAGCTTGACCGGTGTTGCACCTCGCACAGCTGTAGAAAAGAGGTTCTTGTAGTAAAAGCACAATTCAAACAAGAGTAAGTTGAAATAAATCAAAATGAAACTTATATTGAAACACAATACTGTGTGTGACTCTGACTCTGTAGTTAGTGGTGGAACTGAAGTTTAACATTAACATTTAACATTTAACATTACATGTTAATTTTACATTAACATCAATGAAATATGAGACGTTGGAAAAATAACCCCACACAAAAGATTGCATCTGGTGGTCACTTCTCCAGCAATTTAGCCCCGTCATAGAGTTGGAGGCCTTCAAAGAGGCAAATAGCATCAAGATTAAAATTAGATTCAGACCTCAGATGTTGTACCTGGAATCTGCTGGAGCCACTCTCCCAGTTTGTGGGTCACAGCCCCCAGTGCTCTCATCACCACTGGCACCACTGTTGCCATTTGCTCCCCACATCTTTTCTAGCTTCTCTTTTGTCCTCGGTGCTTCTCGTGTTCCTTCTTCCTGATGTTGTTGTCACTTGGCATTGCTACATCTTTCCCTACTGCCTTCTTCTGTTGTTTGCCAATCCAAGCGAGCTGAGTCGAGCTGAAAATGCGACGTCACCAGACTGCAGGCCACCGATTGGCCAGGGAGTGATGTCACTGGATGAGTCATGAGAGCGACCGTTTTTTAAAACCCGGGAAACAGACCGGGCGTTTTTATTATTTCTGTGAACGAGGTAAACGGATACACGCAAACCAAACACTCCATGTCCTTAGTTGTGTTTGTTTGTGCCGTATATAAATTACGCCACCGGAGTTTCGGCCCGCCTTGCTATGACGACCCCACCCACTTTGAGGTGGTATGCTACTGTAATGGAAATACAACCAAACCAAGTCGAGTCAAGGAGAGTCGAGCCGAGTAGAGCCAAGTAGGTACTTGTGGAAAGGCGCCAATAGATACTGATACATCTACTTCCTGGAGAGTGTTCTTCACTTGGGTGGATGTTGTGAGGGGGGTTTTCTTCACCATGGAAAGGATCCTGCGATCATCCACCACTGTTGTCTTCCGTGGACGTCCAGGCCTTTTTGAGTTCCTTTTTTTCTCAGAATGTACCAAACTGTTGATTTGGCCACTCCTAACATTTCTGCTATCTCTCTGATGGATTTCTTCTTTTTTTTCAGCCTCAGGATGGTCTCTTTCACTTCCACTGAGAGCTCCTTTGACCGCATGTTGTAGGTTCACAGCAACAGCTTCCAAATGCAAATGCCACACCTGGAATCAACTCCAGACCTTTTAACTGCTTAATTGATGACAGGTTAATGAAGGAAGAGCCCATGCAGCCTTCTGAGTCAATTGTCCAATTACTTTTGGTCCCTTGAAAAAGAGGCGGCTACATATTTAAGAGCTGTAATTCCTAAACCCTTCCTCCAATACTCTCAAATTACAGCTGAGAGTCTGCACTTTAAGCCCATATTGATTATATAACTGTATCCTGAATATGTTTTCGCAAACAACTAAAATGACAAAACTTGTGTCACTGTCCAAATATTTCTGGGCCTGACTGGATATGTGTGTTTGTCTACACACACACACACACACACACACACACACACATATATATATGTGTGTGTGTGTGATTTTCTGTGGTATTCAAGTTAGGAGACTGTGACGGCCACTCTAATATCTTCCAGGATTTTTCTGAAGCAAAGCCTTGGTGGATTTTGAGGTATGTTTGGGATTATTGTCATGTTTGAAGGTCCAATGACGCCCAAGCTTCAGCTTTGTAGCCGACTTGTCTTGTTCTTTTGGGTCAGTAGTGGTGTACGTCTTAGAGTTCTGGCATGGAGGCCTTCAGCATTTAATGGTGAAATGGTCTGTATTTGTAGAGCTTCTTTCTAGTTATTTCAACTACTCAAAGCGCTTTACATGACATCCTCATTCACCCATTCACACATCAATCATACAGGAGAAATGTAATTTGGAGGAGACTATTCTTTCATACTCATTCACACTCTGAAGCCATGCTTCAGGAGCAAGTTGGGGTTCAGTGTCTTGCTCAAGGACACTTCGACATGTTGACCCATAGGAGCTGGGGACGAACCCCCGACCTTCTGATTGAGGGACGACCCACTCTACCACTGAGCCACAGCCGCCTATGCACCTTACTGAAGAAACTGAAACCTCAGCGCCTGCTGCCACCAAGTCTTACTGCAGGTGAAAGTTTGTAAATTTTGCCAATACATTTGCAATGGGGGTTGAATAATTATAGGTTAATGTGCATATTAGTATTCAAAGTAACAGAGTACTAAGTGGCAGACTGAATGAATACGAATGAATTCTTATTTTGAGAAGTCTATGATGATACTTCACTTGTTGCCCTATCATAAAAGACTGTCCATAGTACATTACATTAACAACAAGTACCAATTCACTGTGAAGACGCAGGGTTGCCAGAGTTCGGGGCCCCTGGTGGCTGTGGGGTCCTAAGTAGCCACTAAGTTGGCTTACAGGAAGAGTCCCCCTGTTGCTGATATAGAAGACTTTGCATGCCTGCATAGTTCTAGTTTTTATTTATTTATTTATTTTGTAATGTATGTTTTCTGATGTATTGAGAGTTGAAACTTCAAATGTACAGAAAATAGGTTGTACCAACACCGGGTTTAAATGTACACTGAACAAAAATATAAATGCAACACTTAGGTTTTTGCTCCCATTTTACATGAGCTGAACTCAAAGATCTAAAACATTTTCTATATACAAAAAAAACCCCATTTCTCTCAAATATTGTTCACAAATCTGTCTAAATCTGTGTTAGTGAGCACTTCTCCTTTGCCGAGATAATCCATCCCACCTCACAGGTCAGGTGTGGCATATCAAGATGCTGATTAGACAGCATGATTATTGCACAGGTGTGCCTTAGGCTGGCCACAATAAAAGGCCACTCTGAAATGTGCAGTTTTATTACACAGCACAATTAAATGGTTTTTGTTTGTATATAGAAAATGTTTTAGATCTTTGAGTTCAGCTCATGGAAAATGGAAGCAAAAACAAAAGTGTTTTTGTATTTTTGTTCAATGTAATTTAGCTAACTTTGATGCAGAGATGGCAGTGAACACAAATGTATTGCCCTGTGCTCCATTTCCATCACAGTTAGCTCTGTAGCTCAGTGATTATGAGGCTCAGGTTGTAAAAGTTCACAGCCTACCGCACAGTTATCCTGTCTTTCTCTGTGTACAGTGGAGAAAAAAAGAACAAAATGAACTTTGGCATCTTAAATTGTTGACTTTTAAGGTGTTGATACTCAAGTAAAAGAAAATCTTTACAGTGCATTCGGATAACAAATCAGCAGGAACCATTCAGAAGAGCACTATTAGATGGGTGACCCCATCCATGGAAAGAGGTGAGGTTAGAAGTCTCACAGCTTGTTTTACAGCCCAGCATCCTCCCAGACTTAACATAATGAAATATAATATAATGACGTCACTGTCTGTAAGGTCTCCATCTGTTTTTTTGTTTTTAAATAATACGTGGCTGAATGAGATGATTAATTACAATTAACAATATTAATATCACATTTTAGTATCAGTTGAGGTCTGTCTGAGGAGGGTCAGGTTGATCTATCAGCCAGAGATGTCACCTTTATGTGGAACATATCTCATGAACAAAGTCAACTCAGACTGGGGTAAGTTTCTTAAAGCACCACCCTGAAATACCTGCAGCCTCTGGCTTATTTTATGAGCACTGAAAGGGAGAAAGGGGAGGATGAGAAGGACGGAGGATGAAAAAGATAGATAGCAGGAAAGGGAGCTAATGTAAAAGAGCAAAGTCACTGTGTGTCTTGACTTTTAGCTAAATGACCTCAGATATCATGTTCGCCCAGATGCTGAACTGGGTCTGATTTTGAGGTAAACAGTTTGACTTTGGGATGATTTTACAATTTGTGCTTGAGGTAGCAAAAAGCCAGAAGTCTTGGTAGACTAAGCCAGACTCAAGTGTCAGCCACCGAGACTGCAACTCAAGGACGCTGGGATATTTAGACAGCTACCGTTCAGAAATGAACGTTCACACACTGCGTTTATGGGACTGCTGCATGTTAGAGCGCCGTGCCGGACTGATTGTTTAATCCTGCCCTCACAATTGAGTTCCAATGATTTTGTGGCTTCTCCCATCCTGCTGGGAAAATGTATTTTACCGTGTAATATTTCCTAAAAGAGACATACACCTGTGGCCAACTTCAAAAACAGGTTTGTTGTAAATCATCCATTTTTATTTTTGTAGATCGTTTGGCTAAAAGATTTTCCTGTTTGGTCATTATGAGCCTCCATACCTTGTAGGTATTTCCATGGCAACACCAGTGAGCTTGGTATAAGAGGATTTACTTAATGCCTGACCTGTTTGTGTGGTGTTTCTTCTAAATATACCAGTAGTTATATCAAGTCTTGATCATTGACCCACAGAGGAACTCATTTCTACAATTTTCATCCCACAAATATCCAACATTTTTTGACTGTCTGCTACAACCATGCAATAAATCCTCCTTCATAAAGGCTGAGTAGCATCAAGAAAGATGCACAACGCATGTGATTAGTCTGTGAGTTTCTCGGTCTGCTAAACCAGAGGCTAGAAAAGACCAATGTAAATAGAAATGCTCTGTTGATATTTAACCTAACCATAGGTCTGGGTCCTGATTGGTCGACATCTCGGGCTGCACCCGTGTCACCTATTAGTGACCTCGGACCTACTGTATCTAACAACAACTAACACAAGCTAACATCAACTAATTAGACTGACAAACCATGCAATGTAGCCAGAACTCTACTGAGGGGATTCTTTGCTCTTCTTTCAGTGACAAAATCCTCTCCAGGTCAGATAGAAGTGATGCTTCAGCAGCATCTGTGCTGACCTCTTTAGATTTTAGGTTTTTGAATTAACAGTTGTGTCTGACTGTCGTCACACCTAATCCCTGCCTGTAGCTAATGCTGATTGGTCCAAACCACTGTGTTCGGCCACAAGCACATAACTTGGAGCCTGGCAGGATGGACCCTCGTGTGATGGTGTTCTCACAAATCCAGCTGCCTCGCAAAGTTAAGAACAAACTAGCTTCCACTCAGAAGCTCCACTGGAAGCTAGTTAGTCAAGCTCGTTAACATTAGCTCTGCTTCCCTATTGATGTTACTTTTAGTTTGCATTATTTCACACCTGCTGTGTGATTGGTGGCTCCTGCTCACTATCTGTGTTTGTTGGACTTTATAGAAAGGAGGGGGTGGCTCCAGCCAGTGTTAGTCATCTCTGTTTCATCGGCCCATGTGGCGTGACGGCAAATAACCAGACAGCATCGGTTTGTCCTGCAACCTCAGCACCACATACTTTACATTAGCCCATGACTAAATGATGACACAAAGTAACTTGCATGCAGAGTCACGAAATGTAGGGAGTCTGTGCTTTTAATGATTAGCATCCGATTTTTATCATCCATCTTTGAAAGATGCAAACACTACACACAAGTACACACACTGCTCAGACTCTTAAAACCATCTGGATTTGAAAGAAAACAGGTCTTGGTACGGAAATCTGTTGAAGTATTAAAAAGAGTTGTAAATGACCTTCTGAGTTCTTCAAAGTTTGGTGTTTTTTTTATTTTCATATATAATCTGATGCTTAGCCCTGTGACGGAAGTACACAAAGGGGGCCTGAACGTTTTACCTACTTGCTCGCTAGTTGGCTAAAGACATCAGCTTGATTCCATAAATAAGTGACGTGAGACTCCACATGTTCGCCTTCGCTCTGATGTGCTGGCATAGCATGCAAAGTGTGTGCAATATCATTCCACTATTTATGCAGCAAGCCTGTATGGTGATGCTACGTGAGATCTGCGGGTTTATCGCTGACTGCAGTGTCAGAGTTAAATGCCGTGGTGTGTCTGCTCGTGTGCACAGCCCAGCATGTAAATATAACCCTCTCCTCTGTAGCACCCTCGTACTCCCGCCCTCCTCAGACACAGGCAATTATGCTATTCACTCTCTGCCAAGCTCTGCCTCAAACCATGACTCTCTTTCCATTAGAAGTCACTTAAGCAGCGAGCTGGAGGAGGCTAACAGAGTAATGGAGAGGGTCTCTTTTTAACAAGCAAGCTTGCAGGCACGCTTATAGTACTGTATATGAGTGGCTTTCCAAACACTGCAAAATCTGCAAAAGAGGAGGAAAACCTCCATCCTTATTATCTTATCAATTACCTCCCCCACCTCAGCTTTCAGCACCTGCTTAGAAAGTGTCTGTCTGTCAGCTTCCTCCTGCTGTCACGTTCCCCAGACAGTCAAAGTACACATTGGCTGTAAACACAGCAAGACTTTCATGAAATGAAGTGCTGATGAAAATGGTTAAAAACAAGTCCAATAACAGCAGTTTTACTCTGTGTCAGAGAAGCAGTACATTCAGTCATGCAGTCTTGCAGACTCTAGTCTAAGCGTCAACACGTCTCTGATGACTCAGACCCGCATTCTGGTTTTAATCCAGCACGGTACTAATGCACTGCAGATGCCTAAATGGTTAGTGATATTTTTCACTGGTAAGAATGCTTATGGACTTTAATGGGAGAAGATTTTAAACTAAACTGCTTTTTCTGGAGCTTTCAACTTCATCTTACAGTCCACACAGTGGTAAATGGTCTGTATTTGTATAGTGCTTTTCTAGTCATTTCGACATCCTCATTCACCCATTCACACATCATTCATTCAGGAGGAATCTAAGGTGGAGGAGACTGTTCTTTCACACGCTGAAGCTGCTTCAGGAGCAGGTTGGGGTTCAGTGTCTCCAAGGACACTTCGACATGCTGACTTAGAGGAGCTGGGGATCAAACCACCGACCTTCTGATTGATGGACGACCCGCTCTACCACTGGTCATGGACAAGATGGCTGTACATATACAGTGAAGCTGTAACATGACTAGCAGTAATGAAATTATGCAAAGTAGAATCAAGGAGCTGGTTAACATTACAGGAAAGATGAGCTGTAGAGGCTACTGTATGTAGCCAGAGTGTCTAGAAATCCTGCAAGAAGATCATTTGTTTTCATTTCATTTGGGAAGGATTGTTTATCACCTCTTCTGGCCTTAATCTAAAAAAAAGATTCAGGTTGCTATTCACTTAAATTCAGGTGACTCAGATCATGAAATAACAACCTGCCTAAATTGATCCTGATGAAAGCGTAGTGTCACGAGGAAATGCAGGAGCCTTGAATAACTCTTCGCTATGACTGAGTTCACATCACTATCCTCGTTTTATGGAGCTGAAACTGAGAATGTGACGGTGTGGAGGTCCAGTCATTGTCTCTAGCACACACAGTGTCTCTGCTCTGCCTTTTGATCTTTTGCTCCCTGTGTGTGAGCGCAGACGGCAGGAGGGCCGTGGCTCTGGAGGAGCCCTGCCTGACACCATCTGTGCAGCTCTGGCTCTCCACGCTCGCCATCACATGATGACACTAACGTCAGTGCACCGCGCGCAGCAACACACAGGCGCGCAGGCATGCATACACGCTATACACACACATTTACAGTAGATCTAAACTACATTTAAATGAACTACTCTTGGCAGATGTTCTCATACGAACTAAACTTTAAGAATGACTTACAGTACTATGAATGATTTAAGCAAACTCATCTCAAGCAAAGATGTTGGAAAATGAACATTTGACTTTTTCCATATAAGACCTGGTGCATCATAATCATTATTGGATAAAAATGTGCCTCCGGACACAAATGTTGACTGTGAAGTGCAGGAAAAGCCAACTGTAACTCCTGGGCATGGTGGTGCCACCAGTGGTGATTTGGGTCTGTCCAGGTTGATCTCACTTTGGACTGGTATCTAATGATATTTGGGCCTATTTGGATTGGGTCTGATTGTCCTTGGGTTCCTTTTGGGTTTGGTCTGCTTAGTATAAAACCTTTTGTGTCTCCAGATGGAGCTTTGTGAAATCTGATAAATGTCCTCAAGTGATGTCACTTGAGTCAGCATCAGTTGGAGCTGAAGATTACAAGTGACTTTTGTCAAGACAATCTCATGGCTCTGACATAGCAGCTAGCTAACATGACATCTCTATTTAAATAAAAAGAATAAATATATCTGAATAATACTTATTCTTACTTCGATCAAAGGCTAGCAGCCATCATACAAAGGCCTCAGTATGCTAATGATATAACCCTGTTTCTAATGGCAATATTATACAAAAAAGTTCCCCTTCGAGCTCTTTTTTCATTCTTGACACAACTATTTCCACGTCCATGTTACATGTGCACAGCCAAGTGCAGTACGGACTACATCTCCCCTTTGTATCATCTCTCTCATCTCTCAGTAACTGTACTCTTTGCTGTAGATTACCCCTTACCTAAACAAAGTATGACTATTTTAGTGTCCCATTATAGTCAAAACAGCGATTACTCTTTAAAGTCATGTTCCATACGCTCACACGTCACACCCATTCTATGTTACACTTCCTTTAAGACAAAAAAAGATGGAAGATAAATAAATGTGTCTTCTTTTCCACCAAATGCTAAGACATGAGCTCAGCAAACATCAGGAGGAGGTGTCAGCATTGTCATGGTCTCATCATTCACTAACTGTTTGCATCAGATGTGAGCTACCCTTTGGTTTAATCTGTCAGACTGGATTGTTTTGCTCTGGATTCAGTCTGTCAAGTCAAGTTCTTACAGCAGATGAGATAAGATGAGATAAGATAAGATGAGATAAGATAAGATAAGATAAGATAAGATAAGACAATTATGATGTTTGCGTTATGGTGTGGTTTCCAATTATGATAAACTTTGAGTCTGCATTTGTGCATTAGAATTACACCAACAACATGTCAACAACCGCTCTTTAACACAGACATGAACTTGCCAGCTTGTGTTAGCACACCTTTGATTCTGTAATGACTCTTACCCCTTTGCTCTGACTATCGGTCCAGTGTGCAGTTTGACCTCAGCTCATGTTGCAGTGGACGGCTTTCCAGCTGTGACAGACTGAAGGCTATCACGTGTAACCATCTCTCTCCTTGAACCCATAAACACTGGCAAAGTCACCAAAGGTATCAAAGTTCAAAGAAAGAATTGTGACTTGGATTTTCAAGCATCTTGTAGATGATTTGAGGACTTTGCCTGACTGTGTTCAACAGAAGTTGACACTTCAGAAGTCTTTGCCATGAGATGCCAGCCGTAGAGCACATCAGGTTGTGTGCACAGAGTACTGATCTGATACTATCCCTCACAATTAACATCTTATAATTTCCCTAATAATATTGTACATTTGCATCGCACCAAATCACTTGATCTGTCCATGGCTCTGTTTTTTTTTTATCCTTGGTCTTTCAAACTGACCTCAGAAGTACTCTGTAGTTTTTCTGAAACTAGATGGGAGTGAATCTAAACGCTAGTGTCATTGTCAAAACTTCCACTTTACCAGTGAAGGCCTGCTGCTACGTTCACTTTAAACTGCATCTAATGTGAAGCACATGCAGGGAGAAGCTTAGTTCATTAATACAATTCATTGTATTCTATGCATTCCTGTTGTATCCCTGGTGGTTTCAGTCAGATATACTAGTACACTTTAGATTTTGTGGGCGGCTTCATCCAGCCTGGAGATTTTACACAGATTTCTTGATTAATTAATGGTCATCAAAAGTCTTCTTTCACCCAGAGGTTGACCACTTTCCAACCCTTACCCAAAACATTCCAACTGCTTTCTTGTCAGCACATACTTTTAAATGTAGGTTACATTCTTGATGTGAGCTGCAGCGATACAAGTGCTGAGGTGAGACTTCAGTAGACTTCATCTTAATATGAGCATTCATGTGTGAAATACCACTTCATTTGCATAGATATTACCTGTTTTCCTTAGAGGAAATGTGCTTTCTACTGTCACACGTCCATCCACGCTACTGTTGAAGCTGTCAGTCATTATGAGTGACAGGTTTGCACAAGTCCTGCACCTCCTTCTGACTGAACACAAACATAACAGGTCATAGCAGCGGTGTATGTAAGTAACATGAAGAGGAAGAGGAAGAGGAAGTTTTCTTCCTCATGGCATTATGTCCTTCAGACAGCATGATAGACTAATAGTGTGTGTGTGTGTGTGTGTGTGTGTATTTGTGTGGGTGGTGAGGAACTATTTATAAAGATCCTATTCTGGGAGTAGAACTAAAAGGTTACGGTAAAGTAGTGCAAGGGGACAGGGAGAACGCCGCAGGGTGAATCGGAACATCTCTCTAATGTAGGAAAAGAGGACCCACAGACCCAGATAGGCTGGAGCTGGGTCTCAAGGCAACATGCTTTCCATTTCAACCTCAATCTCTCATTCACTCTATGACATTTGCCTCATCATTTCCTCTTTTTCACTTCTGTGCACTTTGTTTTGGGGCCTTTTTACCATTTTTTATGCTTTGGGTTCACTCTGTTTCAAGTGTCACCCACTAAATCTGTCTCAGTCTCTCTTAAGGAAACCAGATGATCAAACACAAGGTCCCAGTATCTGTGTCAGTTACTAGCTAAAAGAACTAAATAAAAAAAATAATAAAAAACTTTTACAGGCAAAAGTTGTACAGACAGTTTCAGGGGACAAGCAGAGACATCACTGCTAGATATAAGGGTGTGGAATAGTATCTGCCACTGCTATCACCGGAAAGCAGGAATAGATGTTACTCTGCTATTTTCACTGGAGATAAGTATTGATAAGCAATCCTTATATCATTAAGTCTTCCAAAGTGATCATCATGTTCAAATGTTTTTATTAGTATCATAAGTAATCCAGATGTACATCTATGGTTAGGGTCCAAAGGAGAACTGCTCACTGCCATTCACTAAAGTGTAAAGAATTAACTAACTAGCTACCTCTGCTTATTGTCTCCATGGTAACATCACACTTAGTGTTTCTACCACTTAAAGCACGATGAAAACATGTGGCATACATAGCTACATTTCCCAGTCCATCCTAGCACTCATCCCTCTCCAAACATGTTTGTGACAGAGGGGGGTTCAACAGTCAGTCTACTTAATGGGCTATGACAACTCCTCTGTTTCACAAGATGACGCAGGAAACAGCCATACAGGACTATATAAGGTATGATCTCACATTTTTGTTGTTGGGGCAGGTTGTTCTTTCAGTATACTACCTCCAAATGCTCACTAGCTTGTTTAATGAGATCAAAGCTGACTGAAGCACACAAATGATGCTAATCAACATCTTGTCCTTCTTGATCTTCCTGATACTGACTTCGACCGTGAGCCAGGACGTCCTCCTCTTGCTTTTCATCCTTCTCCCTGCTTTTCCCTTGGCTTTGCCAGTTTGTACTTATGCGTGTTTAGTGTCCCTGAACACAGGCGATGGTGTCAGCAGGGACCTGTAAAACTGTCATGTTGGGAATGGAAGGCGCCTGGCCCCAAGGAGAGCGATTAGAGCCTCGGGAAAGGTCATGTTTTATGAGCTCTTCTTTTAACCCCTCCAAATAGAAGTGATTATGGAGGAGGGCACATTTCCATTGACCTACTGTCCTGCCACAGTGCCTTGTGTTCCCCCTCAACATCATGTTCCCATAATAATAATCATGCAGCCTTGTGCTGCTGTGACAGTCATGGATTCTGCTTGTGTATATTAGCGTCCATGGCTTGAAATATACATGGTGGCGACACAAACCTGTTCTAGACACCTTGGCTCTGGTCTGTTATCAGATATTAGAGTGGAAACAGGAGGTGATATTAGTGCGTCAGCACTGCAATTAGCCTGTCTGGCAGAGATTATGTTCTTTCTTTCCCTATGTTTGGAGAGACATTTGTAACTGACAGACATCTATACTCAGAGATAGAGATTTCCAATAACTCACCTTTTCATGTCATATCGAGGGATCAAAAGTAGAAAAAAATGTCTAATTTTGCGTTCAAAAGATTTGTACTTTTAAATTCATCTGATATTTGAACATAATTCTTGGAACTCTGAGCCAAAATATAATCATTGTCTTGTTTTGTTTGTGCGATCTCTATGTTGTCTTGTGACTTCCTGTTTTACTTTGTAGTTTACATTTCTCTCTCGTTGGTTAGCTTTACTTCCTGCCTTTAGGCGTTGTCCTGCCTGTGTGATAAGGCCTTTCTCAGTTCACTCTGGAGTCCAGACTCCGCAGGACGCAGGACGGTCACTCTGCATTTGGAGCGGACTTGATGACGTCACCATCTCAGCTCTTAATACGTATATCTACTCTGGTTATCATCATTAAAATATACATTTACAATAAAAGGTAATATAATATTAAACACAACTCTGCCTCTTTTGTTTCCATTTTAAAAACATTTAAATAAAAAAAAGAAGTCCAGACAAGTCACCGCCTGATGCATCCTGCATCCATTTGGACTGTACTTGGCTTGATGTGGACTTTGAATTGGAACAGTACTGATGATGACGGACAAGAACGCAGACTGAGAAAGGCTCAGTGTCGACCCCGTCCTGACTGTTTCCACCTGTGTTCACTTACCTTGTGTGTGTGTGTGTGTATAGTCCAATAGTCCATGTCTCTGTGTTCTGTGCCAGTTTGTCTTGTCCTTTGTGTCAGAGAGCCAGTGGTTCGTCAAGTCGAGTCCCTTTCTTTTGTTTGTATGAGTCAGTCATTCGTGTTTCTTCCTCACAGGAGTGACTTTTCTGTTGCGCTTTGCCAGAGAGAACTTTTCATTAAATACTTTTATTTTTAACTCCTCGGTGTCGAGTTTTGCCTTTGGGTTCATGCCTCAGAGTCTGATCCTGAAGTAGTAGTAGATATTTCACTTTGAAACCAAACCCCTGTCATCAAAGTCTGAGCAATATCTCAGAGGTCACTTCAGTTTGATTTTCTATTTAAAGGAGTGTAAAGGATGGGTTTGGAGTTAAAGCCTGAGAAGGGATGGGGTACGAGGAGTTCCTGTTGCTGGGACAGAGAGAGACACTTTCACTGGACTCAGATCTGAACTGCATCTGAGCCACTTTGTACTTGTGCCAAGTACAAAGTGCTACTACAAAATAACACTTCTCTCTTCACCCCCATTTTAGTGCTGGAATCCTCATCTGTCAGCAGCTTCTAAACTCACACTCTGACCTTTCCATTTAATTCAGGGTCATTTTATGTTTAATCCCACATTGGCACTATTTAGCCTGTGTTGGTAGAGCAGACTATATTTTCCTAAAGGTCAAACCACGGAGGCAAATTGCAGTGGTGTTAGGTAGGTGTCTGATCTGTACTGACATGCAGTAAGAACTGAAAAACAACCAGAGACGTGGTGGCCCATAAGTGACAAAAAAGCCATGTCATTTGGTGAAAGGCTGCAGCTAATTATAACAAAGTTTAAACATAATTTGGTTTTTCTGACCCATTAATTACCACACAAACTGAATTCTGAACACTGAACAGGCATTTTCAAGTGATCTTACAAATGAATATCAAAGTGTCAGAGTGGAACCTCTGCAGCGGGAGAAATTGGCTTGAATCGATATCTGTTAAGGTGGAAAGTCGACTGATTAAGTGCTTTGAATGGTAACAGAACCCAAATGGTTCCACTTGGTGTGGCAGCACCTTTCTGTGTAGCCAACTACAGGCCTGGAGCAGGGGAAGAGCACAATGATGGTGTCTTTTATTACCTCTGCACGGGACATGTCTTCAGTCCAGCAGGTGAAGGTGGAGCTCATCAGTCAGTTTTTATTTGGGACAGGCACCTTTCACCATGTAATAGTAGACTGATGTACGCACCTGTGACAAGACAGACACATTTTACTGTGATTGAGGAAGCTGGATAGACTCCAAGTTTCTGTTTGGCCAGATGACAATAATTCCATTCAAACTCAGGTGCTGCCGATAAGTATCACTCCTGCATACACTCGGCTCTCTTTCAGTGAAACTCTAATGCCGTTTGTTATGATAAGAATGAGTCCATAATGGGCCACAGAACAGAGCTCTAAAAGAAAAGGTTTTACGGCTATGAGTACATATTAAGACCAGGGATTACGTTTTGGTAACCCCAATGACAACACAGGTGCTTTAGTACATTTGTCCATTTGTTTCCCTGTCTCTCCAGCAGCTTTAAACGTGTGGTGGTCTTTTGGAAAATGGGACATGCATGGACGAAATGAGGCTTCTCGTTTTAGTCCCACACTCTTTTCACACACGAAATGACAACTGTTTCATTAGTTGTAGCTTGTGAGCAAACTTTAAAAGGAGCATAGTCACACAGCACTGACGAACAGAGTAACATCTGCACGCTGACTCCGAACCACACATTTATTTAAATCAAACAGCACTTCCACTCCATCTTCGTCAGGTCAAAATCTAGAAAGCTAGCAAACTAAGCTCCACGGGCTGTGTGAAAACTCCTCCTGCTGACTTTGAAATGATTCCGGCTTTCAGCGCAGTATGAAAATCAGCTTGCTTTAAACAATAAATCCCATTTATGCGTACCGTCTTTAATGATCTGTTTCAAACGACTGTCTCTTAAGTTTGCTTTTCATAGAGTACCAGTATGATCCTTTCCCCGTACCTGTTGTTGTCTGGAGGGCAGAGAAGCTCTCTGAAAACTTGAGAAGCCTCTGGAAAATGGACTGTATTAATGGAAATATAACCTGACTTAAAGTTAATGGACTAAAACCTGCAAAATCACC
The DNA here is from genome assembly GCF_042242105.1 of Pempheris klunzingeri. Classification (NCBI taxonomy): domain Eukaryota; kingdom Metazoa; phylum Chordata; class Actinopteri; order Acropomatiformes; family Pempheridae; genus Pempheris; species Pempheris klunzingeri. The sequence continues at coordinate 19,189,431 of NC_092033.1, read as the reverse complement.
GTCATGGTTTTTTAATTGGTATGAACATTAAAGTTGGATGTTAAAGCGAGATGTAAATAAATTATGGTAAGCAAAGCACGACATCGGTAGCTCTGTAGCAAAGTGAATTGTCAGAACTGTCAGGATAATGGAACAAGATGACGATGTTAAAGGTCCCATATTCTCCTCATGTTAGAGTTCACATCTATGTTTGGAGGTCCCACAAGGGCAGGTTTACATGGTTTAATATTGAAAAAACACATCTTTTTCACAGCAGATGTGCTGCAGCTGCTGTTTTAAGCCTCATCTAGACATCTCAGTGTTACTGGGAGCTGGTGTCAGTGAGGAAAAAACAAGGTGGGTGCAGGAAGTTTTCAGTGGGCAGAGACAGTCAACCTGCTGAAGGGCTGGAGGAAGTCACATGACGCACAGATCCCCTTATGACATCATAAGGGGAGCCAAATCCAAATGGTGTGTTTTCACAAACATTTACTGAAAGATGGAGCAGGAGCAAAACAGATACGGTCTTTCCTGATAGTTTGACGGTGTGGAGGCACACTGAGGACAGACATTTATGTTGAAAATACATTAAAAGGTGCATTTTGCACAATATGGGACTTTTAACGTTCAGACTGAAAAGAGGACCTTTCTTTCTCTGTAAGTGTCCCATCTTCTTCACTTCCACTAGTGTCACTCATGGCTGTGTGCACAGTTGCTCTTGAATACCCTGCCATAGCCACATGTCGGTGGAGTTGTGTTTCTCACAACATGCTCTACTCTTCAGCTCTCCAGTCAACTCCGGTACCGGTGAGAGCAGCAGAGCAGGCAGTCTCACCTGTAGAGGAAGCAGGGGTGATCAGTCAGGAACAGCATGAACAGTGGGGCGGAAAACACAGACACACTGGGGAGCAGCTCAAGCCTGGGCAAGTCTCATACAGACGCTCTGTGTTTCACTGACTTTGGCCTACATTCACAACCTTTTTCCATAAGCTGGTTATTCTTAGTTGTGGACAACCCTTAGAGCATGATTTTTCGGGGGGGGTGGGCATATGTGATGCCTCTTTGGGCTAATGTGGCCCCAGTTTTCCTGCTGCTAGAATGACACTTTCAACTTATTTTATGCACTTGTGAACCTTCTCTGCCGTGTCTTCCCCTCTGTGTTAGCTGCAGTCTTTAGCAATATCTCAGGGAGTATTTGTTCAATGAGAAAATGATCTTTGAAGGCCAGAAAGCTGGACACTTGATGACCTTATGTGTCAATAACAGCTAAAGATGGCCATTTTGTGTAATGATACATTTGAAATCTTTCTGTTCTCAGAAGATTAACGCAGTTTAGACAATTCCCTCTTTTGCATCTGTAAGCTTGTTAGCACATTATTAGCTTTGTGTGTAGCATATTATTCTAAACCCATCATACTAAATATAACTGCTCATTTGGCAGACATGCAAATTAATTTTATTTGCTAGTGCTCTCTCCTCTATACTTCCTTCTTTCCTCACGTTCTTTATCTCCTATATAATCCCCACTGAAAGGGTACATATTCCTCACCAGGCAGGGTAAAACGAGATGTGGTGCTGTGTTGCTCCTAGTCTGCCTGGCATTGATCCTGCTGGCAGAGCTTGTCTTTATTCTCCTTTGAGGGAAAAGCTTTTGCACACTTTTTAACGAGACAGTGTGGCTCTGCTTCCACACAGGCACATAAAACACCAAAGATCCCTGTGAAAGTGCCTGTTTGGCTATGTTTTCCTGCTGCACACAGCGTGAGATCTGGATGTATATCCAAAAATCCTTTTTTTTTTTCAGGTGTTGGTTGAGCAGCAAAGCTGTTCTGCCACCTTCACACCCCTGGAGGTGTGCTGTTGTTTGAATGTGGGCATTTTTAGAACATTAATGAATTGAGTTAAGGGTTAAGATGGCTGCCACAGGAGGTCAAACATTGGTCATTTGTCACCAGGATGGAAGTAAGCGAGCTTGAAAGATGGAAATAGCTTTGTTTGGAGTGGCAAGTCATCTAAAGCCAATCTACTGGAACCAGAGGGCCCAGAATTTGCAGGCCAGATTGGGGAGCAAGGCTCTCCATCTCTTCCAGGGTCTCCTTCATCTTTTCCTGTCAGGCATTGCCCCAAGGCATTGTCCGCCAAACACAAAGACATAAATATCCTCCAGTATAAGAACATGTCTCCCCCAACTGTTTAATGGGGCCTGTGAGCATTGCACAATAGTGTATATAAAGTGCCTTCAGTCCCCACTGTATATAAGACGCCTCTGGCAAAATATGTTCTCCTATTTGTCCCACAATTTCCAGGTATTCCACCGGCTCCGTTTTTGTTGCCATAACAATGTATTCTATTACCATGGAAATCGTTACAGTTCTACAGTATATATAGGCTGCATTAAAGGGTATGTTCATATTATCAAAGACATATTTTCTGACTTCAGTCCAGTGATGCAGATTTCTGCCTGCACCACAAAACACTGGACGTCAATGGGATTTTGTTTTTGGATCTCAAAACAGTCTATAAAGAGTGTCCTCATTATTTTCGGTAATCCATACAACACGCTGCTGACAGATGAATCCACCAAAGGTTTTCATGGAAGTAGTTCCTCAATAAAAAGTACTTCCTTTTAGTGATAGTTTGAGAAATCTGCTTCTTTGCCTGCTGAAGCTACTGGAGACTGTTTGCCAGGAGACTGATTGCTACCTTAGCGTAAAGACTACTCTGGCTCTGGTTACATATTTAACGCAAAGATATGAGAGGGGTATCAATCTACTCATCTAACCCTTGGCAAGCAGGTGAATAAACATATTTCCCAAAATGCTAACTATTTCTTTAAGATGCAGTCGCTCTAATGATTACAGATGGAAAATGCCAACTTCAAAAACATTCAGGATGTAATGAAAGGAAAGAAAAAAGCATACAACACACATCTGACATCATTAAAGTTATGGGTGTAATTGCAGTGAACATTAATGGAGCTCTAAGGCAGCTGCCAGAAGCTCAAACTGGCCTCTGAGGACCAGACTGGGATGTTGGCCTTGCTCTCTGCGTGTCCCTTATTGATCTGATGTCGAACTGAGCAAGGAGGCTGACTCACCGTCCGTCGTGCCTATTTTCACCACACTCTGGTATAGAAGGAAATGTGCAGCCACAGAAACTATGTTCAGTCTTATCAAGACAGGTTTGGCTCTTTGGCATTTATGTTCTTGATCTAGCTCGTTTTTTTATTAGGGTTTAAAACGTTTCAGGCATGAATGCACAGTTGGAACATACGCAAGGAAAGTTTTGAAATGTTCTCATCCAATGGTCATTGAGCTCTGCCCCATGACATGTATTACTAAGTACGTCACCTCCAATCCTTCTTACAGGATCAGAATACAGCTCTCAGGAGTGAATCATTGATTAAAATGTTGGGAGACAGAGCACTGTGGCTACTAACATAGCTCCTGGTTGTCATGGGTAACTGGAAAGTCAGAGACCAATTTTCGGCCACAGGAGATTCAGTCCTTCTGCGGGTCAGACGTCAAAGGGCAGCACAGCACTGCTGATTTAACACAGCACAGGAGTCTGTATGTTAATGGAAGAACCTTTGTCTTTTATTTACCTACCACTGTGACAACAGACCTCAGTCTCCCTCAGGGGCTACTACAGAGAACTGACTGCGATTGAAGGAGAATCAGTGAGAGGTGGAGGTTGAGGAGGATGATGTGTGAGGTGTTTTTCACTCCGGGTGCAGTGGAGTGTAGCGTCCACTCCACTCTTAGAGACAGCCTCATTGGTCACCATTTACTCATGAAAAAGTCCATTAGTCACTTAGTCATTTATCTTGTTATGAGCTGATATAGAACCTGATGCAAAGTCAGTTTCTCTGAAACTACTTCCTTTGCTGCTACTTCTACTGCTGCTCCTACCAATACTACTAAGCACTGTTCATTTACACCTGTTACCACGACTCTCTAGGCTCTGGTACTACCACTTCTATTACTGTGCAAACATCTACTCTAACTAGGACAACTGTTCATACCATTACCACAATTATAACTGCTAGGTCCTCCTTCCAGTAGCTGCCAAACTCTATAACCAGCACTGCTCCTAGTAGACCACACTGCACCAAAACTGACAATAATCGCACTATAATGTTCACCAAGTGTGTAATATATTTATTCATCTTTTTACCTCACTTCACAATGTGCAATACTTTCTAATATCTCCCACTTGTACACTATATTGTTTTCTATTTTTCTATACTTCCTCTATCGTCGCTGTACATATTTTTTATATTTCACAGCGATTTTTTATATTTGTCTGCTGTGACGTTGCAAATTTCCCCATCGTGGGACTAGTAAAGGAAAATTGCATCGTATCGTATCGTATCGTATCGTATCGTATCGTATCGTATCGTATCGTATCGTATCGTATCGTATCGTATCGTATCGTATCGTATCGTATCTATCTAAAGTAACACTTAAAGGATAAACTTGATTCTTGACTTTGGAAATAGTAGTTTAGTAAGTAAAGTAATAGTAAGTTGAGGTCAATTTATGAGGTTTTACCTGGCTTTCAGATTCATCTCATGGTCTTCAGCTCAGTGCTCAGTTTAACTCATACCACTATGAAACTGGTGACATGGTAACAGAATATTGGTGTGAGTAACATCGTTAGATGTGGTTCAAACCTAATTAGGGGACGTTAAATTGACATTATTTTGTCAAATGAAATGTATTTTGATCACAGTTTGCTTGGAATCATAACCATGTAAGACAGAACACTTTTGGCATGTGTTACTTCTCCTGTTATTACCATTCACCAAAGTCGTTATACATTACATATATACTATCACTTCTGCAATTAAAACTGCTACTTGTCCTGTGAGTACTACCACTGTCCCCACTACCTACCACTAACACTGACAGTATCCCTGACTGTTGGCAATACTAGAGCACATGTGCAAACAGATGGCTGTAACTAATCTGACCAATAACGGCTACTACTACTGCTACTATTACCACTACTATTAGTACTATGACTAGTAGTGTTTCCACCCATCAAAAACTACTACTACTGTACTACCTCCCCCGTCTGTGACACATCAGTTGGATGCAGCCTGTCAGTGCTGTGAGAAAATTGAGTTTGTGTACATTTTATGCCCCATTCCCCTCTCTATTGGGACTAAGGAGTCTGCTTTGCAAACAGATGGCTTTGTAGCCGTGTTAACGGCAATGTCAGATGTTGGTCTGCCGGTCCATCCATCCACCACTTTGGTCCAGGCTAAAATATGTCAATAACTATTGGATGGATTGCCATGAAATCTGATGCAGACACATGTGCCCCCTTCATGATAAATCATTTTGTTTGTCCCTCAACTTTTCCTTAATAGTTGAGCTTTGGATTGTTTACTTTGGTTTCACCACATACCTGCAAAACTAATGACAGTTTCCATCATCCTTAGCTGTGCAGTGCTAATACAGTGGAGTGAGTGCATCCCCTGCTATCATAGCCTTTAACCCCAGTTTCACTGGAGACAAAGGTGTCACTCTGATCTGGATGGATCTATCTAAAGGAGAACAGATGAGTAAAAGCCAATTAAGTCTTGTCTATCTTCGTCTATCTTCTGTCTTGCATCTCCTCAATCATTACAACCCTACCACACACACACACACACACACACACACACACACACACACACACACACACACAGACCACAGACCTCTGTCTGGCCATAGATGGCAGTGACCTTGAGGCAGCGGAGAATTTGGAAATCACAAACCCGGTGGAGAGTCAAGGGAGGGGTGGATGTCGATGGTTTCTTGGCACATCCATGGCCTCAATTAGAAGTTGGGGAGTGAGAGCAGGGGAAGTATGTGCTATCATTACAGAAGGTGATACCCAAACTCAGTGGAGAAAGAGGTAGACAGACAGAGGAAGAAAGATTAGATGGCTGGAGTCAAAGGCAAAAAAGAAAAGCAACAGGATCCCAGATGGGGCTGGGTAACATGAGAATACTCCTGCTTCTTTTGCCATTCTCTTTCTGAATCTCTGCCACTTGTTCTTTTTCTAACTTCCTTCTCTCTGTCATTACTCTTTCTCTCTTGACTTTCACATAAATGCAGCAGAGATGCATTGAGATGCTACCATTAAACTACCTTGCGACAGCATGCCACTCACTCTCCCAGCTGCTCATTCACAGACAATACATGTACCCACACACACGCGTACAAACGCTGACACACACACCCTCAACCTCCATCTTTGCTTGATCTCTTATCATATCCCAGAACACTATACAGCTTCCCTGCCTCTGGCAATTCATTTCATGTTAACACAACATCAATCTGCGGGGCTGCCCTCTCACTCCACACATCCATCCATCGCTGTGCTGCGCTGCGCTGCTTATCTCCGTCACCTTCGGGGAAAACAAATGATGTTTATATTCATCCTGCCTCACGCTTAGATCGCCTCCACCTCACTGTGTTTGTGGATCGCTACACACTGCACAGACTCCGGCTGCCTCATGCTACAGAGCAGTGTGTGTAGGCAGCTACCGTATCAGTCCTGCTGAAGTGTTCCTGAGCAGCACACTTTCCTCATCCTGAGTTCTGAAGGGGCCAAATGGAAAAAAGGATATCTTTTATTTAAAGGTACCATATAAACCATATTTAGAGATTTAGAAATATTACAAACAGGACTATTGTTGGGATAATGTTTAGAATATTTAGCAGCCCAATACCGACTTTCACCACTGTGTCCATTGTGCAGCGAGTGTGTTTGCATGCACACAAGTCTCCCAAATGTGGTAGAGGATTTAAAGCGTCATATTGTGGTTTCAGATAGCTAGATAAGCCCTCTTCTCAACTTTGAGACATCTGAATATGTTAGTTGTGGTATATTAACACTGTATGCACTTACCATGTGTATGTGGGGGGGGGGGGGGTCTGTCTTCAACTCAGAGAGGTTAGAATTAGTCGGTGAAACAAAAAGTATTCTTAATTCAAAGTCCCCTTATCAATCCACTGTTCCACTTCGATTTCCAGAACTTTGAGCTGCAATCTTTAGCATTCGTTTGTAGGTAGTTTGTCTGGTTGCCATGGAGATGGTTCGGTTGCTGTCATCCGTGCACAATCCTAGAGCAGAGACAGTGGCTATGATCTGACCTCCTTATCCAACCATCTGTTGTCACGTGAAAGAAGTTCTATACTTGGGCTTAAGCGGTAACAACTGGAGCATCTCCATGACAAGTAAACTCCATCTGCTAATGAAGGCTGCAGCATGCAGCTGGAAGCTCTTTTTCAAAGGTGATTGCATAAATGGTCAGTGATCAGAAGAAGAAGCCAAATTCCTCAGCAAAACATAGTCCAGGTAGCTAGAACCCACGATGGGTTCATCCTCCGCTGTTATGGTAAGTCACCAGGTACAGAAATGGTGAGGTTTTTAAATAAATTCTGGCACCAATGGAAATTGGATAACATATAAGAATCATGCAAACAGGGATATCGATCATCATATGTCTTATGTTAAATGTAAAAGTCAAATCCTGGATATGATTAAAACCAGGATATGAATTTAAACAAACTAGTTTATACAAAGTGTCATCCAACAAAGTGTTTCTACCTGCTTCAAAAGGCTACAGTAAATCTGAGCTCTTTCAAATGGGAGAACAGGTTTTGGACAGTCTCTCCACGAAGGTATTTATAGTGTTGCACTCAGTTGTTCACACATAAAGTGACACAAGCAGTTGTGTGAAGAATGAATAAAGAGATCTTTAGAGAGAGTTAAAATCCTCCATCCTCGCAGCATCACTGCATGAAGTGAGTCTGGGTGTTGGGCTGTCGGTCTTGGAAAAATCCAATCTCCAATGTTTTGGATGTCTAAGATCAGTAAATGTGAACCTTGATCAGATCTACATGTAGATTGAGAGAAAGTCAGCAAGTAGAACTGATATTTTCTTCTATGAGAGCGTCATAGTTTTATTTTTAGCTCCAGTTTTTAAGTTAGTGGATGAAATATGAGTTTCTGGTGGGTTGTTGGTGCGGTAAAGTAGTCTCTGTTATAATCACTGCTGCAGGGCTTCTTCAGTCCTCTGTGTGCTGTTCTTCTTCTCAGCAGCTTCTCGTGCGATGGCTCCTCTCGCTCCGTAAGGCTAAATTGACCCTAACTCAATCTGAAACAGCAGATAGGTTCACCCATAATGCCTAGCGTTGATATCTATTTGCTGGGGGCTGCTCTTCTGTGTTAAAGCAAAAGCGTCTCACTACCTTTGTGTGTGTGTGTGTGTGTGTGTGTGTGTGTGTGTGTGTGCTCACGGGTGGCTGTGATGGCGTGTGTCTGTCTATGAGTGCGTGCCAGGCTGTCTGCATGGTACAGTGCTAACACACGGAACACTGGCTGCTCCCAAATGTCAGTGTGTGCTGCGCAGGTTGCCTGGCAGCATGTTGAAGTTGAGGGAATACGCTAAATTGATGACAAGCCACATTGTGGTGAAACTGATGTAGATTTACTCACTCTTTATCCAGATTATCATAATTCTTAACCTTATTATGTAAGCTTATCATTGGAAATAATAAATCCCATTATTGTAATTGCTGTAGTGTAGGAGCTGTCTCAGTGGGCTGTTTGGCACCAATTTGCCATGAAAAGGTTAATGTCAGTTAGTGAGGAGCTCAGAACTGCCTTTTCCAGGTTTGTTAAGATTTGTGTGGGCATTGCTGCGTTTCACTTGATGCTATGCTCTGACTGATAATGCTGCAGAACTGAAATGTAATGTGTATTTTTGTGTGTGTGTTATTTGTTATTCTGTCAGATATGAACTGAAGCCTTTGACTCAACTCTCAGGTGATTGTTGTGGCCATTCTTGTCAATGTATTGGATTATGTTGCAACCCTCTACCCTCTAGGGGACCAAACATGGTTATATATATATAGAATATAATGAAATATATTACAACAAGGCTGTAATTGGTTGTAAACTCTGTAAATGACAGTTATTCTTGCAAGCAGAGCAGCCTTACCTTATCAATGCCCTGTGGTGAAAGCCTCTAATGTCCCGCCCTTGTTCTCCAGGGTTATCAGGTTCAGCTCCAGACCAGCATCATGGGAGTCAGTGACCTGTAGTTTTATAGCCATATGGGCTGGTGGTATTTTCTGGCTGAAAGACCAGTCAGTGGTGGTATGTGTCAAGTTGGGGTAGTTAAAAATAATGAGCTGCGTGGGTTGTCCCTCTACCACTGATAGCTTGATGCTCAACAGAACTTAATCCGTAAAAATTCAGAAAAACTAATATTCACCTCCAGCTGTAGACAAGAGGAGAAATAACTAGATTCACTACAACATTGTAATAAAACCTCTTATTAAGTAGCTTATTTACTCAGTGTCAGGTCTGTGTGCATGAATATAACTAAAGAACGAGGAAAGACAACACAGGGGGAGTTTAACCATGCTTGCTTGTACTGAGAACCTAAAGTATTGCACTGAGTGTGTGCAGGCACTGAAAGGAGGTGAGGTGTCAGTTGAGGTATTAGAGCGGAAAGCTGTTGACACCCTGGTTTGTTAGTTTGTAATTAGGTGCTGAAAGTCAATGAAATTGAGGTTGACGTGTGAGAGCATGAAGCAGTTAAACTGTCAGCGATGAAAGCAGCTGGTTGGTTAAAGTGTGTGTGTGGGGGGGTGCACAAGTTCTCTGTCCCCATCAGGTGAATCTCAGACAACATGGAGATAGCATGTTTGTTCATATAGTTACTTAATGCCACTGTCCTGTTGGGATTTAGTGAATGTGTCCCCCCCTGGTCTCACAGATGAACAGCTGTCACCATGCGACATTACATCTGAAGTGCTGAACTCTGACCTTTGAGGGAGGCCTCTGCTGTGTCTCTGTTGGACAGTTCACCGGTGGAGGGAACTGAAGGTCAAACATTTGATTCACGTCCACGACCCGGCACGAACGTGGCGCGAGCGCTCTTTTAGAACTACAGCCTTGTGTTTTCCCTTTTCTGATGACAGTCGGAGCTGCTACAGCTCAGCTCCTCCTCTGTCTCCTCGCCCTGCACTGATCACAGTTTCTCTGGAAGTTGGTGTGATAGTAATGGGGCCAGCTTCATGAATCATTAAGCACATTTTTCTACAATAGAGCGCGATTTGGCTAAATGGATGTGGACGATGAGAGCTTTTCCATCTTATCTCTATTATTTAACGAGGAATGGTTGGACGATGGATTGTCAGGATCGTAGCATATGAGCCACATTTATTATCATCTTTCTGTCTCTGTCTCTCTCTTCTCTTTCATAATTCCACTTCTCTTGTTTTTCTCTCCACTCTTCTATTCTTTATCCCTCTGTTTTTGCATCACTAGTTATTCCTTCCTGTACTTTCTGTCTCTTTAGCGCTGTCTTACTCTGTCTTGTTCTCCCTGAGGGTTTGTATCTAATCAGCTTCCTGACAGAAATGTAATTATTGGACTAATGGCATGTTTTATTCCAGAGAGCTTGTTGGCACACTGCCATGACACCCAGGCATAACTAAGTTGTAGCCGTGGACATTTAGACCCCTTGTACAAAAACACTAAGGGCCCTATTTCAATCATGTGAGTGTGTGGGCATCTCCAACTGCTATTTTGTAGTAGCTGCTGGGCAAAGTGCAAAAAGGTTGCGTGAAGTGGGGTGTAGATCACAGGGTGTGGTGATTAATGAATACACATTCAGCCAATCACATCATCGGTGTTGTCGCTCTGAAACAGCTATGCTGTTGATTAGTATATTCATGATAGAGGTGAATACCTACAAACTAATTTGACGAAGCTGTCCAAATGATAAGTCAGTATCATACTTTCACACTGTAAATGGACTTAAAATGTAATACAGCAGAATCAGAACACTGACTTATAACCAGTCTGATATGTGTAGAGCTGTGTGTGGTTAATCTATGACAGCCTGCTGGTATTTGGCCGGGGTTTAATGATCTTCTGCGTGCCGTCTACAAAGACCTTAGAGGACACATGTAGATGACAAAATTTATGCCACAATTTACGTCACAATCACCCACACAGCTATGCTTCATTTGCGCTTTAGACATATTGACACCAGACCGAATCAGATCCTGGGTCTGGTCTCAGTGACTAGGAACTCTGACATTCAAGAAGTATGTGCCAAATCATTAAGAACTTCATAATCTTATTATCTAGACCTGAACCAGACTCATCATCTGGCCCTTGGAAAAAATCTCAGCAAATTTCATTGAAATATATTAACATGTTTTGAGATTTCCTGCTTAACAATCATGTAATGACATTTAATATGGTTGGTTGTGTAATGGGCAACTTGAAACCACATCTCCTTAACAATAATGGAAAGTAAATGAGAGTAATTCCGCTAAATTCCAAAATGAGATACTGCGTGCATCATTAGAAGAAAAAGTATAAAATATTAAAAGAATAAAACACATTGTCTTTTGAGAATAAAAATTGCTTAAAAAAAAAATGCTGGAATATGATTCAAAAGACCTTAGCCTGATTTGAATTTGAAGTGATAGTAAAATTCACCCTCACAACTCTACAATTCAGCGAGCGCTTCAACATGACAGTTACCTGAGTGATCAGCCAGGACCAGAATACACATCTGATATGAATAATTCAGCAGGCAAGCCACAAATAGATTTACTGTAGTGGCAACAAACGTAAGGCTCAGATCCTTTGGGAAGAATAAACGGCTGCAAAAACCCGGCGGCTGTTACATCAGACATCCAGCAGTATCACAGACTAGCAGCACTGTCTCTTGGAGGTCATCTCACCAGAGAAAGCTGGTCCGATTTGTGACACTCGTTGATAATGTTTTGCCACTAGACATTTGTATTCACAGTGATTCACATTACTGCTGGCTGAAAGTCATCCATATTCATTTATTTTCATCAGAATTTCCATCAGAAATGTAACTGCACTTGAACTGGTGGAAACAGCCAAAAACTTTCTGTCAGACCATGAAATGATAAGATGTAGTGTCAGAACAAGGATTTAAGACACCACAACAGATAAATAATTCATCCCTTGGCCAATTATTTTGCACATAGTTCCCATGGGTGGACACAAAGTGAAAGCTATATTTCCCAGTGACACAGGAAATGGACTGTGGTGGTGTTTCACATTTAGCCGAGGGACACTCATCAGTCACACGGCCCAGGTCCCAGACCGGCACAGGCCTGATAGAACACTGCCTTGACCTTCATTTGCATGAACATTCAGGTTTCTAGGCTTCTGTCTGCCTGTGTGTGTGTGTGTGTGTGTGTGTGTGTGAGCTAGTAGAGGTGAGGTGGGAGTGCGGCTACATCATACATGAATTTATTCATTGTTAAGGTTGTCGACCCAGGAGACGTGTAGAATCAGCCCAGGTCTCCTCCATTTGGCAGAGACATCAATTTCCAATTCAGGGGAAATGTGATTCATACTAATGGTTATCTCACCTGCAAATCACTGTGGGTGAACACTAAAAGAGGAGCTTTGTCACGAACACTGTTGGACACTAAACAAACAAGTTGCATAAGGGCGTAATCAGGGAGTGACTAATTCCAATAAGGCTCCATTTCTTTGACGATTTGTGGGGTCTGCCTATCTGCTGTCTTGCCCGGAGGGTCTTTATCAGTTTTATGTCTACAGAGAGACCATGTGGGACATGTCAGGTTGGCACGGAGGCTGAGAGCAGGAGGATGCCAGTTAGTTTTTTACCAAAAGTGGAGCAATACCCCTTTTAGTACCTCCACAGATGTCTTATTTCTATGTTTTATCATGGAATCACTCGGAGGACGAGACTTCTGGAGAGCAGTCACCTGGGCTCATGCTAAGCCAGCTGGTGATGGTTTGTAAATACCTCTAAACCGCAGAGTTGAGCTCTCTACACTACGGCTGAAGAAAACTCCATCTGACAGTGAAATGTGGTTGAAAAATTCAAAAAAAAGCTAGTAAGTAAGATAGTACACCTGTTTGACAATACAGTATGTTTGAATATGGTGTGACAGTTTGAATGGGCTAAAAAAAGGTTTGAGCTGTGGTTCTCTCCACACACTCACTGGTCTGATGTATAAGTACAGATTTTACAGTCTATTTCCTTTTTTCTCATTACAATGTGTGTATTTGTGGTTTTGGCCTGTGAATGGTCTCATTCTGTCATGTCACTGTGCCGCTCGAGGACTCAGACATATCAAACAACAGATGAACACAAATGTTGGAAGTTGTTCCACTATTTCTACTCAGGCATCAATATTGAAACTCAAAGCCATCACGACACTCTATAGCCTGCCTGTATTACATTCTCTGTGACCTTTAGTGGGTCAACAGTAAATCCCACGAGGGATTATATCACTGGCCGGACTACTCTATATGCCACGCTGCTATACTCACTCACAGTCTGCCCGTGGGCGTCCATCTTTCTGAGCATAATAGCCAAGTGGGACCTGCAATTTCAAGTTGCCTCAGGGGGGAGAGGGGGTTCCAGAGGAACCAGCTCTGCCCTGCAATCAGACTTCAGCAGCCCCCCCCCCTCCACCGCTGTCCAGCTGGAGACAGATACATGGAGCAGTCCTGCTGTGTGTGCTTTCATCAGACTGATTGGTAAAGGACACTTTGGGGGAACATTTTCTATCAGCCTGTTTCACCTGAGAACACTGCAGATGAACACAAACTCTCTTTTCAACACACATGATGACATTTGTGTAGTCAGTCAGACAGTAGGGGTGTATCCATGCCATGCTGCCATGACTGTGGTGGCTGAGTCCAAATGAAATGACAATGAAAACATAGATGTTCAGGTTGATTGGCAGGTGTCCTGTCTAACAGATGAAGGCAGCATATGTCTAACTGGAAGTTATTCAGTCTCAAAGCAACGGATTATGTCACAAGCTATGAGGGGAAATGGCATTAAAGTAACATTAACACTTTTTTTTTTTACCTCCATGGCATGAACGTGAAAGTGCTGTGAAGTAAATAAGCTCTTGCTGGCATCATTTGTTCTTTTTATAATTCTAAATGTGTGAACGGTGTCTCACAGAACGTCAGGGTTTTATGAAGATGAAATGAAATGAATGTGATTCAATGGAGCTTTGGGACTTATGGTGTTTGCTGCTTGCAATTTTTTAGTGATTTGCATGACTGTATATCAAAACTGGAATACATTTTGTAAAACAAAAAGGACTTGTTATATTACAGCATGTGTTTAATAGTATTTAAACTTTTAAATACTATTCATTAATTAATACTGTGTTTTAGTATTTAAGATTTTATAAAGTTTTATAAAAGCACTAAAAAATCAGACCTTTTCCATACATGAACCTAAACCTAGGTTAACCTTTGTCATGTGAGTAGAGTTTGTCGAGCTTATCTGACCTGAAAAGTGACACAGTCAAACAGGGTTTACCTCAGGTTAACCATGACCCTTCCCAAACCTCAACCGAGTAATTTCAGCTGTCTAAATTCAACCAAACCTGTCCAATAGAGCTGGAGGACTGGAAAATGGTCACATGAGCTGCGTGAATCATTTTCGACAAATGATGTATTTTGTCATTCTGGGATCTTTTCGAACTGTTGTATAAAGTTGACTGTCAATGGTTTGTCAGAAGTTTAGTTTGGGCAGTCATATCCCTGTACTCAGCGTCTGAAAGTGTGCCTGCTGGCTGCAGTGGCTGCTACAGCAGCCACCGACAGACATAATGACAGTAAAGAGTCTCAGGTAAGAGTCTCTGGCTGAATGTTGGCTCGAGAACGTCTTGTTGTCAAAACACATCAGCATTCAGCCCGGGGCCGATCAGTGCGGGCGTCGTCGGCTCTGGCCTTGTCTTTTGTCACAGCGCTCATCAGCCACCACTTACACATTCCTCATCGCCATAGCAACAGTGGCTCTCCCTGCCTCGTCTCTCGGTGAGAGCCACGGCCCTGAAGATGTTGAATAATGCTGATCTGCTGTGGGAATCAGTGAATGAAGCAGACGAAATAAGAGACCCACCATTCTATATGATTCATTTCAATTCATCCGACTTCTTCTATGATGATTTGAGCCTTTTGCTGTGAAAACAATAACACATCCACAGATTAAATCCCTGGGAACTTTAGGGTCCAAAACAATTAAGTTCACATTATGAATTTTCCTTTTCCTTGCTGTCGTCCACAAAAAGCCACGTGTACAAACACATCCTTTTTCTTCAGTTGTTAAAAAAACCAAACCTTTCCCAGTATATGCTACCACAGCTTCCATGTGGACTGGAAGGATGGACAGGATCACTCCAACATATGCTGTAGGCCAACATGATGTCAGACAGAGGAGTGAAGTGAACTGAACAGTAGCTGAGTCCTCAAAGACGGTCGGAAAACATGCAGGAATCAGAAATGAAATCATCGGCGTTTATCCAGCTGCCACCCCCACTACCTGACCTCCACCCCACATCGCAGTCACACTGCTCTGTTTCAGGTCTCCTGCATTTTGGGGTCATGCATCCATCTCAGAGTTCCTGCACAGTGACAGCTATTTACTGCTGCTTTATTCAGAGCACATTGAAAATTGCATAAAAGTGCACCCCCATTCCAGAGCCATCAGCTTTGACCTTGAGCCGTTGTGCAAGAAGTCACAGCCCATAGTTTATTTATCTGAGCCTGGGGGTGTACGGGGCCTTCTCCCCCCTCTGACTCTGTAGACGGCAAACTGAAATTATTCATATCTGCAACTCTCACATTTGGTTTGAATTTCAGTAGTCAATAGGTACGACCTGCTCCACAAGGAGGAGGGGGAACTCTTTTACCCAGATTGCTCTGCTTCGGACCCTGCCAGCCCAGCTATTTGTGTGTGACCCACTTTGGTTCAGCTTTTGGCTAAATTAAGCAGATCTGGAAATCTGGAGCAGGAAGCTTGTGAGAACGCAAATAATAGCAAAGTGAGAGAAAACAGACTCGTTTATTGGAGAAGGTGCATGTTGTTTTCAGCAGGTGTGACTGAAGGGAGAGAGCAGGACGTGGTGTGTAAGTGTTCAGTAGTGTGAACTGGGTCACACACAAAGGGGGTATGTATGGCAGCTTGACTAGGCTTGTTTCTCTCTTTTATTCCTACTCTCCATATAATTGCATGTTTGTTTCTTTTAAATGACAATAATTTATTCATGTATTCAGGAAAGCTTGGGAGGGCTGAGCAAACGCCTGCCAACTAGGCTTTTAATCACAACAGAAAAAAGCCTGGATACTGACAGCAATTTTTACACTCTAGCACGGAGACAAATACACACACGGACACACACACAAATCATATGTTCCTCCCCACTTATCTACAAATGGATGACAGGAGGAAGGAGCACGCCAATCTGTGTTTTACCAAGCTGAATACATCACCATGCAGTGCGTTCTTCTTAACATCCGTCACATAGAACAACTCACACTCACAAAACTCTGAAATAGCCACATTTCTGAAAGCCAGCGTGCACGTGGCCGGAACATGGACGTTTATGTGTGCAGGTGTTGGCATGTGGAGGACGTCATCAGTGTTCTGGCATGTTTCAGTGTGTGAATGCTCTCATTTGTCAAAGTTAGCTGATGATACTGTTGTCCAGGTCGTACCTCAAGTCAGTTATGACAAATCTCAGTCGAGCCTTGACTTGGAATGTCAAGATGTAAGTAAACTTCTGTGCAGGTCCAAGATGGTGGCCAATTCACTCCAGTGAAAATGAATTGGTACGTACATCAAAATGGTTTTTCATGTGTGTCAGAGACTTCCTCTGGCGGATCAGATGACATAACTACTGATATACATCAAATTCTCTTGACACAAAAAGTCTTTTTGTGCGTCACCTCTCGCTGGGGAGCGTGCAGATGACTGGGACAGTTAGAGAGAGAAAGTTCTCCACTCTGATGAAGTCAAACTCAGTTCAATATTCTGCGTGCTGCAGCTCTGTGTGCCTGCAGTGCACTATCACTGTCTTATTCATATTGTCTTCTTCCAGATGTTATTAGACTCAAAACTCAAGAATTTGGGGGGGAGAAATATAGCATTGGGGGCTCTGAGTGTGTGGCTTTCATCTTTTTTTTTCTTGTGCTGACTGATTAAGGCAGAGTGTGTGTTCCTCACTAGACGTGTTGTTTATTAAGTGGCACAGGTTAGCTTCAGGCACACAGTTCTACAATGACAGACTCTCTATTTTGGTTTTCGATATTTCTTGAGACTTGCTCTGATCCGTCAGTGCTATTTTGGGTTGTTGTGCTTTTATGAGTTGGCCAGAGCGGTGAGAGATGGGATTTTATGCCAAAAACAATCCCCTTGGATGTCTGAGTTTCACAGTGTGTCTCTGAGCCACCTGGATGTTCAACTTGTCAATATTTTCCCTGACAGAAGCGGTCGGTGTTGAATCAACCTAGAATAACATACAGAAAAATATGAAATAACTAAACCATTCTGCTTCAGACACTTTCAGCAAAAAGCACCTTGCATGTGCACCGTTCCTCCATCGACACAACAGCCCCTGATCCTGTTGTCAAACCGCACTTCCTCAACTTAAGAGACAGCCAGCCCAGAGCGCTTTGTGCCACACCGAATCAAACAAGTCTCGGGCCACTGAAATATCGAGACTGTTAAGTCAAATGAGGCTACTCTTCCTTCATCCGAGCTTTGTCTTTCTGATCCTCCTCCGGTTCAGATTATCATGTCAGACTCTCAGATGTGTCCCAGCCTTGAAATGTGATTAATGTCACATTTCGTCCCTGAGGATTTGGGAGCTGGATTTCAACACAGAATCAAAGGGTTGTGTCTTTTATTGGGAATATGGGAAGTCAGTGTCCTCACTGGGAAATGGGCATGTGTAACGGCATCTTTGGGCTATTAAGATTAGTGATGATTTGAATAGTGGCAACTTAAGAGTCTGTGCTGGCACGGTGGTAAAGGATGGATACTCCAATGTGACCTTTAGTAAATGAAAATGGATATTATTTCTTCACAAGTAACGTCCAGAGCAGTGATTAGCCTAGTGTGTGTGTGTGAGTGTGTGTGTGTGTGTTAGTGCTGGGAAGTGAGAGTGTTGAGTTGCCTCAGTACATCCAGGTCTGGAACTCTAAATACATAGAATTTCACATTTTTTGGACTTTCAGGCGTTGCGTACTTTTGAGTCCACACGAGTGGAAATGTACTCGTACACTATGGATGTTGCATCATGAGCAGCAGAAATGAGAAATGACCCGAGGAGATTGTAAATTTTGTAAATCACCTGCTAAAAAAAAACTAGAAACCCCCTCTGATCATGGTCAGCCCCCCCACTCCGTCCCATAATGTCAGCCATGCTCATGTACAACGTCTCTGAACACATTGGTGCAGTCATCACTAATATTTCTGCTGCCATACCACAGACACGCTACATAAACATCAGCTTTCATGAGTCAACGGCACGCCTGAGCTATAGGCAGAGTGCTGAAATATTGATGGGCAGATGAAGGGATGAAAGAGAGAGGCGGAGTGAGGGAGGCGTGCTGGTTATATTTAGTATCACAGTCTCCCCAGGGCCTTCAGGCTGGTGTATTTTTGTCTGACTGGAGAGGTCGAATACAGCTTTGGTTTTATTTTGAGATGTTAGATGCTACAATAAGTGCTCACATGCTGTCTGCCTGCTGCTCACTTCAAACTTTGCTTTTTTACCAGGCATGTTTTAGGGCAACTTTGACAGGAAACATTTAGTGACACAGGACCACAGCTGTGACATGTTTTAGATCCACTCTCTGGATTGTGAGAAGGAACGGTCCTCATCTTTGCTGTGTCCAATAACTTTGCTCAGACAAGGGATTTACATTTGTCAGTGTCTCAGTCTTTAAAAGAACC
This sequence comes from Pempheris klunzingeri, assembly GCF_042242105.1. Classification (NCBI taxonomy): domain Eukaryota; kingdom Metazoa; phylum Chordata; class Actinopteri; order Acropomatiformes; family Pempheridae; genus Pempheris; species Pempheris klunzingeri. The sequence goes on along the minus strand of NC_092033.1, from coordinate 19,170,644 downwards.
TCCTCATCCCAGCATTGGTTTTAATTATTAAGGAGCAAGAAGATGAAGAAGCCTGAACCTTGTGAAAAAACTGTTTCCACAAATGCAATGACCAAAATACAATACTAAAACATGAATAGTGCAAATAATGAGCAGGATAAAGCTCTGAGTCAAGTCAATGTTAATAAAAGAGCCTGAGAATGTCTTTTCTGACTCTCTCACCGTTTATTTTCACCTCCTCCTCTTCCAGAATACACACAGATCAGTCATGATGATCTCATAGGTACAACATTTAATAAACCAGTTCAGAGAGATTTTTAGAAAGATTTTAAAATAATGTTACAAACATTTGTGTGTTTTACCATACACACTGTATGAGTGCACAGTAATTGGCTAATTATGCAGCCCTTAAACTGCTAGAGGCTCAGTATCAGTGTTTATCTCCACTTCCTGCATCAGACCGTGCAAAATGGAGGAGAGGATTTGACCCTTAGAGTCTCTGTAATGAAGGTGACAGTGGCTGGCAGCGATTCATTTGAGTGCATCTCAGCTCCCCATCCTCCCCTCCGACGCTGACTTCACCGACTTAAAGCAACAATGAATTATTCAAATTTGAACGCCTGGAAATTTTTGATAGGCTATTTTTAGCTCCAGCATCTGGTTGGTTGCCAAAAGCTATGGGTTTAGGAGGGTTCCCCGAGTGAGCTGGCTGTCATGTCACAGCGAGCTGTATAATGAGGAGGGGAGGAAGTGTGTGTGTGTGTGTGTGTGTGTGTGTGTGAGCGGGGGAGACAGTGACGAGAGAAGGTGCGGAACAGCAAATCCTCCTGTCATGTGGAAACACGTCTGTGTTTTTGTTCTTTCTTTGGAGTCGGGCATCTGTTTTCAGCGCCGCCCGCTCTTCTGTCAGTTGTTGATTCTAAATTAGCGACAAAAACAATTTATTGAAACCCATCCTTTTAGCTGAGTGAGTGACAGCAAACCCGGCTCTTGTTTTGTCATGTGTCTGTACTAAAAACAAGAGAAATTCTCATTCTTCTATTGTGTTCGGGGAAAGGGAGCTAGGCAGTGACAAAGAGGGGAAACCCTTTTCTCTGCCAAAGGAGCACAGCCGTTGATTTTTCCCCTCCGCTGCCTCCTCCCATTTTTTGTCCTCTCTCGTCCCATCCACCGTCTTGAGCTGTCAACAAAAAAAGGAGAAGGTGCTGTTACCATGGTGGCAGATCAAGGGAAAAGGTGCAGCCCTGTGTATGACAGAACCAAGCTTTTGTTTGGGGACTTCACTGTAATAAGGGCAATTCATTACTAGCCTCCTATTTTTGCCTGTCTCTGATATTCCCTGGGACTCATCGCCGTCCTCCCAGGCACTCGCTTTATTTTTATCCCACTTTATTTAATAAAAGAAATATCATCCAGCCTTGTCTCTATAGAATAAGGCTGAGTTGGAAATCAATTACTAGCTGGTTTAATTATGTATGCGCTACGATGGTCTTTAAATGAGCCATTCAGCTAACTACACTGCATAATGTTGATTTAACCACTGTTTAATTTTAGAATGGAGAGCTTGATGTGACAGCACTTGCAAATACAGACATCATGTCTATTTCCCAGCATGCACCGTTCTCCTCCTACAGGCTAGCTCAGTCATCACCCAGCGTGTCTAAGCAGATATACAGAATGTGTATACAGTATAGCTAATGGCCTGGACTCTTAAGAAGACAGTCATCAAACGCCTCTGTAGCCCCACAGGGCCTGTTCGGAGGTCCGTCATGTCAAACACTCGGCCCGCAGGGGAGCTTCACTCAAAGCCTCAGAGCTTTCATTTAAATTCTCAGTCGGGGTTTCAACATTTTTAGACATGAGTCTTTACAAATCAAGAGATCTAATGATACACTAAGAGAAGACTTTTCTACACTCGCCTCCTCAATTTGTATCATATGTATTTTGCAGAGTGTCTGCTACAGAGTGGGTTACAATGGGTGCATCAGTAGAAAACAGCATAGATAAATACATGGACTCGTCAGCTCCGTCCCCCCGCATTCATGCTTAAAAGGTCAAAGAAATAAATGAGGTCTGGTTGGCACAGGTAAACGACATTTCCAGTTTTTGAATTCAGATTCGCATTGTTTTAAACCAGTGTGTCTTGCTGCATTGCATCCTGGTACGTTGAGTTCACTGTTCACAAAATATTATTTTCCTGTGTGATTGCTGAATTATTCTGAGTGACTGACATCAACAGCTCACGATTACACAGTGTTGTGTGGATGCCGTGCGCAGTGGTGGCCCCAGGGATCTCAGCCTATTAATAGAATGTGTGTATGTGTGTGTGTGTGTGTGTGTGTGTGGCTGTCACCACCTCAGAGTTAGAAGCATGCAGGTGAGAAAGACAACAGGAGCTGCATGTATGTGACCACAGATGTCTCCCTGTGTGTGTGTGTCCCTTCAAGAACGTTTCAAGAACGACTCTCTTAATAAGTTCAGCCATGTCACCTGAAACCAGCAGTCACATATCACCCTTTTGTGAAGGATGTGGTACACTTCTAGACCAGACCAACATCACAGGGAGGTGGTCGGGGGGTGGGGAGGGGCGTCAACGTAAAGAAACTTTTCTTAAGTATGTTCATGTAAAATGTAATTGGGAGCCATTATGCTTGTTCCTTAACATATTTGCTGTTGTAAATAGTATTCTATAATATAAGACACAGCCTGGAGAAATGATAGAACAATTAACTCCACTAATTATGCGTGCCATCATTTTTTTTGCCACTTTTGTTAAAAACTGGTCAAGTTTGTCTTTGGTCAGTATCAGACTTAAATGAATTGTTTAACATTAGGCTGAAGTTTGGATCACTTTTTGTCAATGTTCATGACATGTCTCATTCCTGTCCTATCATACACATCATTAGACTTAGACTTAGACTTAGACTTCTTTTATTGATCCCCCATAGGGGGAAATTTACATGTTACAGCAGCAACAATAGACAAGAAAGAGTGAATAAAAGCAACATTGGAAAATAAAGCAATAGCAAAATAAATATGTGTTGTGATGATAAATAAATATTTACACTATGGAATATTTACATTACGGAATATTTATACTATGTATCATAAAATAAAATGTGAAATGTACAAGTAGGAGTGGAATGATATGAATGGAAAAACAGGGTGTTAACATCAGCCAGTGATGCTGCTGTTAAAGAGTGTGATGGCTGATGGGAGGAATGACCTGCGGTAGCGTTCCTTCTTGCAGGGTGGGGGCCTCAGCCTGCTGCTGAAGGAGCTGAATTACACACGATAATGATAACGTACAATCCAACAAAAGCCACCGTCGCATTCATTGGCACTACACTACAGACAATTACAGAGTGGTGAAGGTCTGGTTAAGGTTAGGCAACTAATACACATGGTTAAGATTCAGGAAATATTCTAGTTGTCACCAAATATTATATGTTTTTATATACAGTATGTGTATGAATATGTTTAAATATATATTTATTTTTTCAGGTCATATTGCTACAGGATGTAACCCATGTGCTGCAGATTTATATGGTACACTAGGATGCTGAGCTGCATACCTGTACGCACATGTGCATTGAAAAATGATGTGTAGATCCACATGCTGTAGATGTATAGAGATATTAATAACATGAAAAAGGCAGGCTGTTGATTACTTACTTGGAGCCTAGCAGCATTTAGTCAGGGTACATTGCTCAGCTAAAGTTAGCAAAGCTAGTTGAAGTCCGGCTGGAGTATTTTCCTTGTCTCCATCCAGCCGCCTAAAGCTCTAAAGCTCTAAGCTGGTGGGATGGTGGGTTGCCAGCACTCATAATCAATCATGTTGGGAGTCTCTTTGACTTTTGTTTACAAGCCGTGGTTCACTTGGTTACTCTGCGACATGAAAAGAGGGAGGAGAGAAGCAAAAAAGAGAGATACTGCTGCCATTAAGTAGGTGATCAGTGCTGCTCCCTGGTGTGTTGACTGTTGAGGTTGGTGGTGATTGGGGGGGGGGGGTTGTGTTGCTGTGAAGAGATACAGCACTCGTGAGTGACAGACACACAGAGCAACAGACGGAGGGACATCTTTTGCCAGGGGTCTCTGCTTCCAACTGATCTGAGTTCTGTCTGTGGGAGAGAGCACCTCAAGGACAGCTCTGAAATTAATCAATCATCATCAATCTTTATTTATATAGCGCCAATTCATAACAGCATTATCTCCAGACTCTTTCCATAAAGAGCAGGTCTACACCATACTCTTTAATTAGAGAGAGACCCAACGATTCAGGAATTCAACATTAAGGATTCTAGAATCCCCACATGAGCAGCATCAGATATTATATTAGGACACAGTGGCAGGAAAAACTACAACATACTAACAGCGACTATAGCACTGACAATAGGACTGTGAGCAATATGGTAATAAAACAACTGTTACCTTCAGTAACAGCAAGCAATTCATCTTTACAGTAAAGACTGCTTTACTTTTATTCCCTTCTCTTGATGTAATTTACATACATTTAATAGCAGCTGACATGGATGCATATTAGGAATGTGATTTGCGTTATAAATATCTTGCATCTGCAGTTTTGTGCAGAACAGATAGTGTACAGTAGGTTTGTAGAGCTGCTTTTGTCCAAAGACAGCTGCCTGCTGCTGGAAACAATGTTTATGAGAGTGATGAGGCTGAACCAGAGCAGTACATTTATGGGCCATAAAACCAAAACTATGCGCTGAAAGATGCTAACACACTTCTTATAACTCTAGGGAGTAGCAGAGTCGGTGATCATTCTCTGTGCTTGTCACTATGAGCAACACATTTTACATTAGACAAAGTCATTTAATCCACTGTTTACTTCAGCATCAATTAACGGTAAAACATATCCTGAATGCTTTTGGTTCGGTGTCCCTGCAGCCCTTGGTCAATGGTTAATCTTCCCACTGGAGGATGAATAGAAGAGCATATAATGAAACAAAGCATCTGTCATGCTGGAGTGGAAGAACCAGCCAAAGGCACCCAAAAGGTGTTACAGCAATGGTTTTGAAGTGGTCCACAAAGCATTAGTAAATCATTCACTAGCTATTAATTAAGTCATTACGTACAGCTAGGAACTGTAAAGAGAGAGGTACCATAATATCTGCCTTAGTGAAAAATGTGGGTGAACAGGCTGAAGGTAGGTTTGCCCTCCACAGTGTTGCATGTGTGCTCTCTGTGCTGAGGAGTGACGGCTGCATTCATGTGGACGTGCAGTTCAACACGTCTGCAGACTTCATGTGTGAACACGGTGGAAGAGCCCTACATCCAGAATGAAATTATAACCAGGCAATCATGCAGAAACAGAAGGCAAACCACATACGAGCTCAGGCTCCCAAAGCCCACAGGTCTAATTATGGCACTGTGTAGACATGTGTGTGAGTGTGTGTGTGTGTGTGTGTGTATGTATTTGTGTATTTGAGATCCTCTTGGACTGTGTTAGCACCTCCGGGGTCCCCTTTGCTTGATGATGTCACGGTGGCTTACAGAGGATTGAAGCAGCGTGGCGGTGGATGGTGGTCTCGAGCCAGGATCAGAGCACACAGCCTCCACTCATAGCGTCAAGCAGATGGTAGCAGTCCCAAGGAGGTGGGGGCAGCGAGTGCCGTGATTGGCCAAGCCAGCAGGATGGTTTTGTGAGTAGAGTGGTGGGCTGCCTGGTTCTGTGTGTGTGTGTGTGTGTAGCAGTGGCAGGCTGCCAAGGTTTGCCCATCATACAAGTTGCTGCGCCAACAGTTGAAGGAATGTACAGTAAGATGTGTGACCCACGATGGTCTTTCTGTTTTTAGACTTCTGAGTGAGTGCTAGATCTACAAGGATTACCACAGAACACTTCAAAGACTGGTAGAGTTCAGTGTAAGATTCATTCTGGCAAATCTACGCTTGGTTCAATGCAGGGGTTAAAATGATGGACCCAAACCTTAATTGACCAACGAAGTTTGTACCGAGAAACGTTGGATCAGATCTTTCTTAAGAATATATTTTATTTTTCATTGCTACAAACGTAGAAAGGCAGATCATCCTCGGGTTTGGGGAGACCCGTGAACGCCTCTACTCTACACATAGATGGGGAAACCCTTTGTCTTGCTTATAGTCCATCCATGTGAGTCCTCTGTGTCTTTGTGTTTATGGTTGGTTGTTAGCTAGCTAGTTAACGTGCTGTTTAACTAAGTGCCCAAGTTATTAGTCCTCTGGCGATCTTTAGCCACTACCTAAGGAGCTTCAGGTGCTTCACCACTGACCTCTGGACTGGAGTGGGGCTGGGGCTGATCTGTATGTAGCTTTGGAAAACCAATATATTTAGCAGTGCAGTGTTTCCCAGTGAATGATAGTGGACGCACCCACCCTGAATGAAAATAAAGACTGCTCATGTTAGAAGACATTAGTAAACTTTTCTGAAATGCAAACAAGGAGGGGCACTGATATACACAGCAGAGGTCACATATTGGAAGCAAGACTCTGTAACAGTGGCAACACTTGACGTTTGGTTGTCACCTCCCCTCTTATATTTCATAGTCTTGTTGTCCGGTCATTGTTTTGTGTTTTAGAAGTAGTCTAGTCTTCTTTTCTTTGTGTTACTGTACTTTTTCCCGCCCTTGTGACTGTCTGCACCCGGCCCTCGTTTGCCTCACCTGTCTTCACTCCCCTTGTCGGCCCTCCTTTCCTATACAAGCCCAGATTATATGTTCCTTGTCACTTTCTCTTTGGTTTATGGTTTGTTTCTGTTCTTGTTGTTTGCTCCTGTGGTTCCATACCTGTACCTGTATTTTGGATCTCCACCTGCACCTGCTGGCCTTTGTTCAACAACATATGTTCAACATATTTTCTCATTAAAATCTCTGAAGATCAGCGTTTGGGTGCTTTTCTCCATCTTCTTGTTCCACAGTCCGTGACAATTACAAGAGGCTGGCACATTTATTTCTGTTGATATCTGAGTGACAAAGAGGACCGAGTGGGAATGAAAGAAAAGTCAGTGTGCCATCGTCATGATTTTGAAGCTGTTACTTTACAGTGAAATAGTAATTAATAATAGCTTATTGTCAAAAGTAGTGCAAGAATGCTTTGAAATGTTTTGAAAGGTTAGCAGGTGTTAGCAGGTTATTGCTCATCATTAGTCATATTCTTATAGTCAGTACTATAGTTGCTGTCTGTCCAAACCCCCTCCTAACACAGACCCCGACAGAACCCCCCCCCCCCCCCCCCCCCGAGCCTGGTTCTATTTGAGAGATCTTCCTCCACTGTGTCCTAATATAACATCTGATGCTGCTCATGTGGGGATTCTTGAATCCTTAATGTTGAATTCCTGAATCGTTGGGTCTCTCTCTAATTAAAGAGTTTGGTCTAGACCTGCTCTTTATGGAAAGAGTCTGGAGATAACGCTGTTGTGAATTGGCGCTATATAAATAAAGATTGATGATGATAGATTAATCCAGTTTAATCCGTCTTTATTTATGATATACTTTTTATATTTTGCTGTAGGTTTTAGAAAATAAAGCAACTGACCAGAGGCTACAGGTGGGTTGATCAGTGATCAGTGATCAGTGATCAGTGATCGTTGCAAGGCCTCTTCATCCACTGTCACCTACATCAGTAGTTGTAGCAGTTACTGTCTCCAGTGTCAGCGTCTGGGTGGCTCCAAGTGTCAACTGTAATCCCCCGGGGGATCATGTGATCAAGAATCTGGCATTTTCCTCATTTTAAGAGTTCCAGGGAGGGGCACAAAAATGATGTGATTATGAGCACGGCCTACCTGTGACAGTGATCACATCCCATCAGTGTTGGGCTGGCGGTAGGTAGTCCTAATACATCAGAGTATCTGTTAGTTCTGTTAGTTTAAAACACGGATCATTTCGAGTTGGACATCTTATTGCTGTCTGCACCTTCATGTCTCGCTATCATTCTGCCCAGTTTTTCCTCACCAACCAGGTCTAACATAGCATGGATGTGATAAGGAAACGTGTATATATCGTGGAGAAGACATCCTGCTGGTCCTGCTGTGGGTGTTGAGTGACGTGATGTGAGCTTAATGTGACACTGATGTGAAAACATTCAGGTGCTAAAACAGAAAGTGGCAAAACAGACTGAAGGTTTTATGCTCACTGTGTTTGCTGTGAATTATCTGTCCAGATGTTTTTGAATGAAAACAACAGCAAATAGTTTATTGTCCTTGATATTTCAGTCACATTACAGAAATACTAAAGAACTAAATAATTCCTTGCTGTTTAAATTAAATGTTCATTACAGTGTGCAATAAAAATGTGCTGGACAGAACAAATCTGACCCTTATTTCTTAGTAGCAGTGTGCTAAAAATGCACATTTAGCCCCTAAGATTGTGCGAAAGGAGATGTGATGTTGAAGGAAATGATGCTGTGATGTGAAGCTGTTGAAACCAAAGGTGTTTTTCATGTTGGGAACACTTATGTGCTCAACAAATTCCAGGCAATCTGCTGATTACATTATGAGATATCTTGAGTTGTGGAAATGTATCAACCAACAAACACTGGATTTATCACTGCTGTTAAGTTTTAATTCACAGAACAGTGACAAGAACTGCCAGTCTCTGAGGGCTGACCCCCCCCCACACACACACACACACCCACAGCCCCTCAGCTATTTGACCCTGTCTTTATGGGCGAACCATAGAGCGGGTCATCAGTGAAATAAGCTACTCTAATGATTGTTTAAGATGAAATCCTGCGTTCACATGGCTCCTCACAGCAGTCGCACATGAAGGTCACAGCTTTGACCTCTGCAGCCACCTTGGCCATTACCGGCTGTGCCAATGAGCGAGAAACTCCTTAATTAGATCTGCATTGTTCAGAGATGGACCGTCTGCGCTCCATCCGCCCTGTGCTGCCTTCAAAGAGTGATTTATAGAAGACCAGGACTTATTTAGCATGCAGAGTGTGTGTGTTGGAAATCAGGATGTCGAGAAGCATGTGGCCGTCGTAATCACATGGTGGTGTAGCGCCTTTGCATTTTTAATGTCTGTCATAAATAACCTTGTGAGACTGTGTGTGTGTAAACAGGGGTCTGAGTGTGTGCACATGCATGTTAGTGTGCCGTGTATGCATGTCTGGCTCGTCTAATGTGACGTGATTCAGCTGTGGCAGGCCAGCGTGCACTGGTGAGATGACATATCCTCACGCTGCAGACATGAGTGCAACAAAATGACGGCCCAGCACGAGACAGCGGTGTCATTAGTGGGCGCAGCATCTGAGCAGCCGAAGGAAATGGCTCGGGTAGTCCAGCTGTTTGGATCAGCCAATGTCATGATGAGAGGGAGGCAGAGATAGAGACACAGAGCGGGGTGAGAGAGAAAGAGAATTGAACAGTAGGAGGAGATTTGCTGTGTAGGAGTTTGCATTTGTAAAAGGAAATTTCTGCTCCAAAACACCACTAATACTTGAATCACAGCTGTCAACAGGGTTTTATACATGTCATTTGGAATGGATGGTGGAGATGTGAAAGAGTTTCGTGTTTACAGCTTATAGAGTTGGTTGTTGAATGACAGACTCTGGCTCCGAGGCATCCATATTTGATTGACTTTTTAGGCATTCTCATATAAGTAAGCTTACTGAGCTCACTGAAAAATTCATGGTTTTCAGTCGTACAAACGACTTGGATGTTAACGCGACTGCTATGTACAGAAACTGACAGCAAGAGGATGACGTTAGTTCCTTAGAATAAAAAAATAAAGAGCAGTCACTTGTTTTAAGTATTTGCAGGATGTTTAGCTGTTTGAACATCTCATGGGCCGAGACATTCTGATCGAAAGCAGAATAAAAGTAAAATCCTTTCCACACAGTGCATACTGTATTACTGTGCGGGTTTACAGGGGCAGGCTCTCTTACTCTTGTCTTGCCTCTCACCAAGTGCGTGTAGACACAATGAGACTGAGGGACAGTGGATGAAACCTACAAGAAACGTACAAGACGTACAAGAAACATGCAAAATAAGATAAAAGTAGAAGCACGTCATGCTGTGGCTTTAAAGAACATGCCAGTGAATGAGCAGGACAAACACACACACACACACACACACATAAGGCAGTAAAGACATGTGTGTAATATATGCGGAGAGAACAGAGAGCACGCCAACAGCAGCAGAGTGAATGCACGCACACAGTTCAGGAGCAGGGCGACCCAAATAGTGGCAATGATATTTTGAGAGTGTGTGAGTCATGCAATCCAAAAACAAGGCAGGGTGTGAAACGACTTCTTTAGAGCTCAGTAGGCAGGGCGCACCGGTGGATGGATTGTGGGAGGAAGCTGGAGAAGAAGCATAGTAGGCTGCATGTGTGGAAATCTGCTCTGTCTAGCTCTCAGCTCTCTTAGAAAGCACATGGATGACTGCAGATTCAGCCTGAGCTTCTTCCAGGGCTGCGGAAGAGCTGGAAGTGAGCTCTGCATCTGCCAGGTGGCTCGATAAACACTTTGCAAAAGACCCAAACAAAACGAGATCTATTTAGCAAAGAAATCTGTGTGACTCATCATTTAATAGTGTTGCCACGAAGATTCAGCTGTAGTCTATCAGCATGCTATCATTCTGTCAACCAAAGATCAAAGTTATTTCAGCTCTATTTCAACAAATTGTGATTTTTTTTTTTTTAACAGAAATTCACATTAATGACAGGCATAACAAGCTAGTGCTCCTTATCCCATCAAAGTCTTCTTGTCATAGCCCTCAAATTGTAAATGTTTTTTTCTTAGTGCCACTGAGCTTTCTGCCACTCTCATGTCCACATCCTCTACTCTCCCCTCGTTGCCAATTACATTTTAACAAATCGAATATTCCATTCTACCACCTGGACTAAAGCTGCTGAGTGTGTTCTGTCCTAATAAAAAGTCCTTATTTCTATGCATTTCTTCATATTGGCGGTCAATAGAAATGCTGTTACCAAACAGCACCCAAGAGGACCATTTGGGTGTCTCTGTCTGACCTTGCCTGTCCACACCATTAACCAGACACACGGGAGACGAGTGAGGAAAGAAAGCCTTCATTCGGAGGCAATTTCTGTTCTATATTAAGTTAAAAAGAACGATCACAGATACTGTAGGAGGATGTTGTTAGAATTATCTGTATCCTGCCGAAGAACATCAGTGCCTTCGTTAGATGACAAAAACAATAGGCAACCGTCGCTTCTCACAAGTTTTCATTGTAAGACACCTCTGCTCACCAATGAATGACTTAGAAGCAGACTGTGAAAGTTCATTCTTGACTGTGGAAATACATTTTTGACAAAATAATCTTGCCTCGAGGCCCTCTAACTAGTTTTTTCAGGGGCTTCACTAATGGATTGAGTTGGCTTGGTTGTCACAGATCAGGTCAATTCACAGGGTCCCATCTCCCCACATCAATGAGCACCTGTTCTCACACACACACACACACACACACACACACACACACACACACAGGTGAGGTGTGATGACAACTTAGCCATCTTCATGACAACTGATCAAACTTCATGTCAAAGACTATAGAAATGTAATTAAAAGCTGTGGAAACAGACGTAAGTCATGAGTTAAGATTATTTTGAAAGAGACAAAGAAAGAGCTGCAAACCGCCCACACCAAAATCCATCTACTGACAATTTACTAATATTTATAACTGCATTCACAGTTACAGGCAGCACAGGCTCTGCCTTACATGTTGGTACATATATATGTAGCCGTTCCTGTCCCAGGCTGCTTTTATAGGCTCAAATTATTCTTCCTTATGACTTTTACCTCCACTCTTTATTAATCTTACTAACTAGAAACAAGAAAAATCATTCTTTAGTTGATCTGTTTCATTGCATGCTTTCACATGCCAAAACGGTTGGGATCCACTGATATACACTGATGCAGTCTGTTGTCTGTCATGGTTGCTTTGCTGGTGCTGCTACTTTAATGCATGAATTGAAAATATCTAAAAACCAAGCCAATGGTGTAACACCCTAACATTACATACACTGTAACTACATGCAGATGCTGCAGACTGAATAGGCTATAAGAGACACAAAGAGATGTACACAAATGCAAAAGCACAAAAAGATATTGTAAAAAGCACCGTTTCTCAGTTCCCCAGTGATTCTGAAGTCTTATGTTTGTTTAGTTGATTTAACAACTGTCCTCCTGGCTTTACTGCTAGCTGCCCAGCATATAGTACCAGCAGCAGTCAATTAAATCCGACTGCATCACATTGCCAGTAGCAACAGAGAAGCATGTGTATGCTTGTTTCTCTTGCTAATAGATTGCTCTTCTCACTGGGGTCCATTCAAATTGATGCAAGTTAATTAAACTTGTCTGAGGTCACTCTCCTCCTCATGAGTGAATTAATTGGCTAATCCTGTATGTTTCCTGAGCCAATGTATAGAATGGCAAGGTTCAAAGAGTTTGAAATGTAACATTATTCTTTTTCTCTTTTCCTCTCCTGCAGTTTATAGCATTTGCATCTCTGTTCTTCATCCTGGTCTCCATCACTACCTTCTGCTTGGAGACTCATGAGGCTTTCAACACCATAATCAACAAAACTGAGCTGATGCGGAACAGCAGCGTGCCAGATTCAGGCCCGCAGTATGAGATTGAAACTGACCCTGCACTCACCTACGTGGAGGGTGTTTGCGTCTTCTGGTTCACCATCGAGTTCCTGGTGCGTGTGACCTTCTGCCCGGTCAAGCTGGAGTTTGTTAAGAGTGTTCTCAACATCATCGACTTCGTGGCTATCCTGCCATTTTACTTGGAGGTAGGGCTGAGTGGCCTTTCTTCAAAGGCTGCCAAGGATGTGTTGGGTTTCCTCAGGGTGGTGCGCTTTGTTCGTATCCTGCGTATCTTCAAGTTAACACGTCATTTTGTGGGGCTTAGGGTGTTGGGCCACACTTTACGAGCCAGCACCAATGAATTCCTGCTGCTCATCATCTTCCTGGCATTGGGAGTCTTAATTTTTGCAACCATGATCTACTATGCTGAACGAATTGGCGCTAAGCCCAATGACCCCACTGCTAGCCTCCACACCAAGTTCAAGAACATCCCCATTGGCTTCTGGTGGGCTGTGGTAACCATGACGACACTGGGCTACGGCGACATGTATCCAGAGACCTGGTCAGGCATGGTCGTGGGTGCACTGTGTGCCTTGGCAGGTGTGCTGACGATAGCCATGCCTGTGCCCGTAATCGTCAATAATTTTGGGATGTACTACTCCCTGGCCATGGCCAAGCAGAAGCTGCCCAAGAAGAGGAAGAAACACATCCCTCAGGTGGTGCAGGGAGGGTCCCCCACGTACTGCAAAGCTGATCTAAACACCACCTGCAACAGCACTCAAGGGGACCTGTGCCACGTCAAAGGAGGCAGGGTACTAGAACGCAACCGCTCAGGTAAGTCTATATGTAGTGACAGTGATGAGAATCAGGTCTGGTCATCTGTGGTAGAAAGCAATGGCCATTTGACAAATTCCCCCCTGAGACTAGACATGGTTTTGCCTCAGATACTCACGAGCAGCACAGCAGCTCCGTCACAGAAGACTGAAGACTGCAGCCTTCAGCTCTGGTTGCCACAGTGATAAGGAAGGCAATGTAAACGGTACTGAGAGTAGGACATGGCTTTGTGAAATACCTCGTGCTCCTTGTGTCCAAGTCTTTCTTCCAGTAGGGACTGTTCATTTGTTTTTCAGGCCGTAGGTGGCAGCAATTTACTCTTACACATCTGGTATTGATGGAAATTAGTGTTGACTTCCATACACGGACTTTCTTTGAATTCTAGAGCAGACAGTCCTGAGGGGAGGCGCACACTCTGGGCTCTTCACAGTCTATTTGTTTATTGGATCTATGAATCTCATATTTAATAAGCATAGAATAATTCATGCCTCAACTAAATGCTCCAACACAATCAATCTGCTTTAGTCGCCTGTGATTTCCTTAGGGGTCATTTGAAATATACAGTCTGCAAAATTATTTTCCTCTTCAAAGTCCTTTAGGGTACCTCATGGTTAAAGTTTCAGTGGAAAAGGTCTCATTTAATGGCATACTGTAAATTGATTTCAGGGCATGCCAGCCTCTAGTATATTGAAATTGAAATTTCCTGGTAATTAAATTCTCAGAGACTAGTATGAAACCTTTCATTTAAAAAAACCTTGATAATAACTCAAATAAATAAACTTTTTTACATCAACTGTAGAAATCAATTGTGACAGTGACATTACGTTATGATTATATTGCTGTATAACACTGATCACTGGTAAACTGTACATGTGTAAGTGTGACGGATGTAGCAACACTAAAAAAGGAGGGGGCTGAGCTAAATTAGACTTTAAAAAGAACACTTTATCTTTTTATCAACCACTTCTTTGACAAATCTAAAAGTAAAACTAATTGATTCGACTAACCAGTGTTGCCTGTGTAACCAAAGCCATTACAGGCCAATACCAATGCAACAGATAAGCCCTCTGAGCCAGTGACCTCCACTGTCATCCAAAAACTAAAAACACACATAATAGACCACACAGATGTAATTCATGACAGTTTCCATTATTACAGTGGACATTTCTAGTAGTTAAACTGCATGTAACTCCATGTTCAGCAGATGTTACTGACAATGCTCAAGGAGGCAGATCCACTTTTACAAACTATTACGCTGGCCTCCTTTGCTGTTATGATACTGAGTGTCAACCGAATGCAACCACATGCTTATTTGGACAGAGGCAAAAGAGATGTCAGGACAGATGATCTAAATTCATCGCTGGCTTCATTAAATGTGTTTAGAATAATGATTTTCATTGATTCTCTCACAAGGAAGCGATGTGTCTGTGTCACCCAGTGGAGCTCCACACGCCGTCTGACGTGTGACATTTGGCATAGGCTCTTTATGTGGGAGGCTGTTTGATGTTTGTTGTGACTGTGAACCCCACCCCCTCAAAAATCATCATCGTACTGCTCATACCGTATACCAGTGAGAGTACACCACCGGGAAGTATGTAACATTTTAGCAGGGACATATTACCTTCAGCATACAATTATTTTTTGTATATACTGTACATGTATACATATATATATTTTATTCCCTTTCTTTTTTCCATATCTTATTTCTTCTTTTCTCTTTACATATTTTTTTATATATGTATACTTCTGTATGTGTGAACTGCTGCTGACTGGGAATTTCCCCATTGTGGGATTAATAAAGGCTTATCTTATCTCTTATACACCATCAGACACAAAGTGTGAGTATGTTAGTTTGGAAATAGTGAAAAGCAAAACTTTTGCACACCTGTAGGTCGACAGGTCAGAGGAGAAATTAGGCCAACTGTAGTAGAGGGAAGAACTCCCTCTGTTCTCTACACTTCTTCCCTCTGTTCTTCTACACTACACAAGTTAAAAGAAATTTAATGTGCAGCAATGTTTCAGTACAGAGACCTTCATCAGGTTATCTTACAGGACAACGAGAGAAACCATGTTAAATAAGTTGGATGACCCGCTTGGACCAGTCAGCTAAAATGTAGCTTAAAAAGCATGTAGTCATGCTGAAGAAAAGCTAAATGTAGTCAATACTGGCAATATCTGAACAAAATGTAGTTTATTTAGGCCTATGTTACTGTGATGTTATTATGTATGATGCATCATTCAGTGAGTGATGTCAGTCTGTGGTGTGACCTGATTGGTCCATGTGGGTCATCAAAACTATTTAAGATGATCTCTTTTCAAATCTGTTTTTTTAAATCTGTTTGAATTGAGAACAGTGTGCGAGAGGGAGGTCTTGCTTCTACTACAGTTTGGAAATAGTGAAATATTACATTTTTGTGGTAATAAATAATTGAAGGTGTTTTTAATTTATGTGGACAGTTATTTAACAAATGTGCACTCAGCTACTTTACTTTTCTTTCTTTGAAGCTGTTGCCAGTGCAAATAACAAAGAAGTACGACGTGATGTTAGGAGATTTTAGTAGATTCTGCACTTAATAATGATTTCTTTACAATAGGAAAGAAATTCTGAGAAATGTTACTCACATTAAAGTTGCATGAGGTTAAGAGCCAGACTGGGGGGGGGGAGTACTTTTCCTTCCCCAGCATCTATCTAAGAAGGAAGATGTGATTAAAACTGTCACATTATCTAATTATTTAGCTTCTCTCAGAAGTGACTCCTCAGTGGTACTGAATCTACTGTTATAGGCTCAGGATCCTTTACTTTCTAAACTATATGATTTGAAGAGAGTGGATGTGAAATGTTTTACTGGCACCAGTAAAGATGTTTCTGGCTGTGTCTTTTCTCACAGTGCTGTCAGCAGACTGCAGCGGGGGCAGTGACCTGACCATGTCCCCAGAGGAGAGGGTCCCCATGCGAAGGTCCAGCACCCGGGAACAGGACCGCCGGAGCGGGGGGACATGCTTCCTGCTTGCTGCTAGTGACTACACCTGCTCCACAGACGGAGGGCTACGAAAAACAGGTAACTGCATGTGGAACTTCAGTCGCTCTCCAAAGTAATTAGCTATTAACTGAACCTTAAATAAAAAGTTTAGTATGGATGAATTTATTATATTCGTCTTTAAAAGGCATGCAATACTTCTGTTAAAGAGTCATTCTGAGGTCCATGCTTGCTATTGTGCATTATTACTGATCCATTCTTGATTCATTAGTCATTACTAAGTCTGGGTGATGTTTCATCTCAAAGGGATTTCCTGTGACCACTATTTGTCTTTTTCAGTATGTGTGGAATATTCTTTGACTCAGAAGTCAGAGTAGTTCATATCTCAGATATGTTTTGCCATAGAACTACAGATGTCATGTTAAAAAAAGAAAAGATCTTAAAATGGCAGACAGCAGTCAGAATCCTCATCAGATGATCCGTATCCTTAGTGACTGGGACACCAACATCCCTGGAGGAGGGAAGGCTGTTTGTTCAGGCCTAGTAAGCTCAGGTAACGTAACCTGTGGCTCTGCTGTTGCGGCTTTCAGCAGCGACTCACAGCACAACTTTTTTGGCAATTCTGAGGGGCAAGAGTGTCCATGCAGCTGACTCAGAACTGTTGCTTTCTTCACAATTTATTCATGTTTTCTTGTTGCCTGGAAACACTTGAATAAATTTCTGACCCTGTGTCTCACTTTTTGCTGTTGCCAGGTCCATTGCCCATCTACAGCTCCCAGATAAACTGCCCAGTGTATCATGTGCCTCTAAGGTGATGATACACCAGCAGATATTCAGATATCTCACAATCAGAGGAATGAAAATGGTGAAAGTAATAGATTCTAATCCCATCAACTCATAAACATTTTGACTTCTTCACTGGCATTGCAACAGGCCAACTTTTACTGCTACTAAGTCATTTACATTCAGATTAAATACTTCTAACCTGCTGACCATGTTTTTATCTTAGATATCTGCCCTGTTACATACAGTATACTCAATCTTTTATGGTATTTAACCCAAATAGTCTCATATATGAAAAGCTCTCTGAAGTTTCCTTCAGAACAACAGAGCCTTGTAATTGACCGTTTGTTCAGGTTACTAAAGAAACACTAAAATTTGTTTTAGATTTTTGTTAGTATTCAATATGTGTTAACTTTTACATGAGAAAAGGTTTTGAGAATGAAGACTAACAGATGAATTTGGCAAACCCATCCAGGAAAACTCTAAAGCAAACAGCCACGGACACCTCCATCGAAACACTGATCAGGTGGCGTCTGGGCCACAGGCAGTGGGGGGTGCTGTCCTGAAAGAGGCTTTTTCTAATGTTGCCTGGAACCCAACATAATACTGGTGCTAGCTAATAATGCGCTGGCTCATAGGTGAAGTTAACACTGTGGGGAACTAGTTACATTACTTTAGAGCAGACACACACGCTGGTTAATCCAATCTTCTCACTTTTGTTCCTGTGTTTTTGGCTTTGATACTGAATATCACCCTCACTGTAGTCCCATGCACAGCTCCCCAGCACACACAGGCCTGCTGTGCTATGATTTAACGATCGCTGCTTGGGGGAAGGTTTAGCAAACAGTCAATTCCAAACCCCTTATATAATGTTGTTACTTTCAATTTTGAATTGTATTTATTAGTGAAGAAGTCAGTTCTCTCTATGAGTTGAGGGCCCCTGCCTCTGGTTGCTCAGGGTGACCTGATTCTTGGTTCTGATTGGACAATGTTGAAACTTGCTAACCAGAAAGCTTGAGTACATATTGAAACAGTACACATTGTTTCAAATGAGAAATATTCCAATTTCTTCAAATGCTGCTGTCAGATTTGTCCAGATGATCTGCCCGTCAGTCATCTCCTTCAGTCTTGTCAGCAGAAAGGTCAGGCTCAGGAAGGGCTTGACCTTCCCAGCACTCTGACCCAAGCTAAAGGTCATCATGAAGCTCACATGTGCTGAAAACCTTGTTGCTGTTTCATGTGATTTCAGAGGGAGAAAGGGTCATGAACTAAAACGGATAAACTGAGCAGCTCCCACAGTGGAAATGTGGTCATACTGCAGCTGATCTGAAGGATGTCCCCTGCAGCAAACCCATAGAAAACAATATTTCTGTGAGATGCTTTTAGGTGCACTCCCTTTCCAACCACACTAAAATAATATTTAGACAACATGTGAGGCCTAAAGCACATTTGTTAGATTAATTCCTCCATTTTATCCCAAACATCTTGAGGCATAAATGTTGTGTTAATCAGCACTGTAACGTCGAAGCGTTAAGCCTTAGCCCTCTATCTGAAGTTAAGTGCTTCTCCATCTAAATGTCCTGCCCTCAGTGTTACTGCTCTATAGTGTGCCACTGTCCTCATTCTGTAGCAGGCAAATCAATGCTATCACACCATTAGTGTCTCTGCATATAAATAAGTATGTAAATATCATTCAGCTTTACTTGTTGCTCAGAAGTGTCTGGCCAAAAGTAAAAGAGCTCTGTGAAACAAATGGTGTCGTATGCAGTATGGTAATGAGGCCACTTTTCCATTAGCTGTTCCTCATCAGTGTTCATGCCAGCTGATTGGCACGCTCCATTAATGATCTGGCTGCTTTGGCTTGCTTGTTCATTTTGCACCAAGTGACCATATGCAGATTCGCCAGCGTGCATCACATGCTGCGTTTTTAGGTGTTTGAGCTATTGTTGTGTGTGAATCTGTGCAGATAATCAAAGCGTTAATAATGAAGGTCTTTAAAATCATCATCATCAGTATGTACAGGTTACAACCTGCATTTATACACAGTCTTCTGTTTGATACATAGCGTGCATGTTGGTATAACTGTATATATATTTGAACCATGTGCCTCGATGTGAATGAGCAGGTCATACAAGCAATCCTAAACTTACCATTCATTAGATATTAGTAAGATTTATAGTCCTTAAACAATTTGTTGAGAGAAAATACTAATGATGATGCCATGAGATGAATAACTGCTAATGTCTGATTCTGTTCCCTACTAGTTTAAGAGTAACAATAGCTCTAATTTGACTGACAGCTTCCCACACTTAACTCAAGCAGACTGGAACTTTAATCACACAGGCATTTCTTAAATGGTGTCGTTGCAAAGGATAAAACAATCTGATTGGTTGAGTGAGTGGGCGGAGCCACAGAGCCATTGTTGGTCAAAAATTGAAACTGGTCAAAATAGAGAAGGAAATGATGTCATTATTAAATTCATTCATAACTACAATATTCAGATTAGCATGTTATCTCACGGGCTTGGCCACAGGCTAGTGTGGCAGTCTTTACGTCCAGATAAAGCCAAACATAATTATTTTGCACATTATTATTTTGGTGGGGCTAAACATGAAATTGTATTAGCAAACTGTCAAGTTGGAAAAGTTTATGATTAGCCTCCTAGTTGTATTTCTGAGTCAGAAATAGTGATACTAGATAATAGTGACACCTTCCACATGGTGAAGAGGAAGAGTGTCAACAAACAGCAGGCAAAATGGCTGCAAAGCCCCCTGGCCGACCATTTCCTCTAAAGTCCAATATTAACTCTAAAACAATCAAATCAGCTAAAAAGAGCCAGGCCCTGTTTGTATCTGGTTCTATGTGTTTATGAGCGATATGTAACACAGCAAGAAGAGCAATTAGCTTAGTACCCCTTTACCTGCTGTGACAGCAATGCTGGCACTGGGAGCATGGTTGCGTGATGAACCGTGATGAATAACAGGAGGTTTTTCCATCCTGTTCTGCCAACATGGAACGAATGCAGCACAGAACCAGTAGCTTCATGGATTTGTGTGTGATGGCATCAAACTCCATAACACCAAAAACTCCAGTCCAGGTTTAACAGATCCTTCTCACAGTGGACATTTTTTATTTCTCACAGCAGGAAAAGCACAGATGTAATTAATCACGTTAATGATGACTCCATTCAAGCTTAATTAGTGGAACCATTTACCAAGTGAATGGCATATAACTCATCTTTGATTAGCTGAATTGACTGAATTAGAACTGGTATAGCATAGAATGAATATATCAGAGTATGGAAATGTGACTGCCAGCGATGTTTTCTGTGCGGCCACTTTGCCACTGATTTGCTGAGTTTTTGCTGAATGACGCGTGAGTCATAGCTTGACTCACACTTACAACTAGGAGGCTGATGCAGACCATTTTTCTTTCTCGGTGCCTCATAATTATAGTCTGAGTGATGCGATGTTAATGCCAAATTAAGTAGCCTCCTGACAGCAAAGATAGCTGTTTTTGTGCTATTTTTCGCTGGTTTAAATGAAACCACTTTCCTCCAATTTAGCAGTGCAATGTATCCTTTCTGGTCGGATAAGGTTTCCAGTTTCCAGTGTAGGTACAGTGTGGCTCTGTGGTTTTTCCGACTGAGGAGTATCTCAGCCAGTGAGGTCACTTTTCCTTCTAAAGCAGTTCCAGCTTGAAACATTTGCCTGTCTAAGCCTCCAGTCTGCCTAACTGTCAGTGTCAGGAAAAGTGCTGTGCATGCACTCACCATACAGTATGTTACGGTTGCTCTGTCTTACTCCTGTCTCCTGTCTTGTCTCGGTTCACTCGGCTGGCTCGGACTCGGATCGTTGCCTGCCTGCCTGCCTGCCTGCCTGCCTGCCTGCCTGTGTGTGTTCATGTCCTGTTCCTGCACAACCACAACCACAACCACCACTACCTCCACCACCACCACCACCTCTCTGTCGCCCCCTCATCTGAAGGCTATGAGAAATCCCGGAGCTTAAACAACATAGCGGGCATGGCTGGTAACGCCCTGAGGTTGTCTCCTGTGACCTCGCCCTACGGATCGCCCTGCCCGCTGCGGCGCTCTCGTTCCCCTATCCCCTCCATCCTGTGAGACATCAGGCCCTGGGCCACTTTGGCCTAAACCACTCCGCAACCCACCCCCAAAACACCCCTTTGGTATTATTTCTGAACTCTGTTTCCTGATATTGTTAGTAGTGGATAAGTACTTAACTTTACAGCTAAGACTAAAGCAGCTCCTCGCTTTCCCCTTTTCTTTGAAGGTACATGTGCTCTGCTAATATTCTTAAGTAGCTAGTTAGTTCTCCTGTGTCACATGGTGATCCCCTCAGTTGGATATTGGAGTACTTTGACACTTGCAATAAAAGAACTCTGACTGGTGGCTTCAGAAGTAGCAGCCATAACATTTAATAAAGGACAAATGAATAATCAGGGATATTAGATGTTGCTATATTTAGATACCTTGAAAAAGACGTGCTTCCAAGAAAAGAATGAGAGATGTCACTTCATTTTAACTTCATGCGACTGACTTTGGCTTTGGTTGTCTTTATTTTTGCAATGAGACAGGAAAGGATGGGCGTCGGAATGGAAGATTTGTCTTTCAGGACAATGTTTTGACTCACTCAAGTCTGTCACTGTCAACATGCTGCTCATGTTTTGCATGGATCATCCTGTAACCATCATCTGCAAGCAATGTGGAGAGGGGAGATGGAAGGAAATACATATATGAATGAGTATTTTTTCAATTTAATGTCATTGTGTTGGGGGTTTGGGGGGGGGGGGTACACTCGACTTGTATTGTGTCTCATTTTGCCATTGGCATCACCAACAGTCCACCCCAGGGACTAAAAACACAGAATGCCAGATGGGTGTTCATTTCTCTCTGCATGTGGGGTTTTGCTTGTATGCTGCTATTTCTGAATAACTTTCTCCCCACCTCCTTTATGTCTTTTTCTTTGATGGAGTGCCACCAAAGCTGTTGTGTTTCTGGTTGTGTTGTCTACTCACAGATAACTGCAAAGAGGTTGTCTTTACTGGTTTCACACAAGCAGAGAGCAGCGTTCTATCTTAATGGCTTGGGGGAGGACCGCCATGGTGGAAAGGTAACCTTCTGAACTAGTGTGAGGGTCACACTGCAGTACAGAACCCCTTTTGGTCATGAATTAAGATTTGTGTATCTCTGTGTACTGAAATGGGGGTTATTCAATAATCCAAAGAGGAGATACCTGTGTCTTGATGGCACCATAAAGAGATGGTGCTGCTTGTAGTGTTTTAATCTGTGGGTAATTACACATTAATATAGAGACAAAATAATCATCAAACCACTGAGTAGACAAACTGCATTCAGCACCATGTGCCACCAGATTAGCATGGGAATTTGCATGATTTATAGGCCCAAAGTAGATTTGTAGATAAATCACATTTTCCACTCCTGCTCTTTTAACTGCACAGTTTGTACTTCACATCAGCCATCACCAAGGGCTATTAGCTGCTCTCAAATCCCCACACCAGACAGGCTAACCTGAATTCCTTATCAACAGTTCAGCGTGTCTCATATCAAATCTCATATTAGACTGAGGCAGTCTTTGGTTTGTCATTTATTCATTCACCTTTTTTCATGGCAGATACAAATTGCCTCTGTGCACCAACAGGTGTGGGACAGCAGACATAACCATGCAGCGATGTGCCTCACCCATCCCTACAGTATGTCTATACCAGTAGCAGATGGTTGCTTAGCAACTGGCTCACAGCTAGATACATCTTACACATAGCTCGGCAAAAGAAAAAAATCAAATAATTCAAAAGAAGAGCTCTCACAAACATTTCTATTTGTCTGACCACCAAATTATTGAATCCCCCCCCCCCCAGTCAAACCGCTGCAATATACAATAGATGTGGGATGCAGAGAGAGCACCATAGATTAGTGTTGTGGTCTCATTTTTTCACTAATTGTGCATGGCAGGATCTCTGAAATGATGCTCATCAAGGACAGATTATGCATTTCTGATATTTAGAGATGTGTTTATATTTTATTTAGACAATTCGTTCCCTATTTGAATGACGATGGGATAAGTCATCAGTATGAGGACCTATTGCAGTGGGAGGACCACATTTGGAGTCATTAAGGCCACTCCCACAGGACAATATGGACAAGGAGACACAAAAACCACTGACTGACAGCCGCCTAGCCAGTGGCTCAGCGAGCAGGAAAGGAACCAAATGATCAAAAGGAAATCCTGGGAGGACTTTGAGAAGCATTCACCTTTTCCTGATTTCTCTTTTTGGTTTGGAACTAAAAAAAAGGAGAGCAAAGCAAACTGGACACGTCCTTAAGAGAGACTATCTACTGTATAGATACGGCTCCTGTAAATAAGACAACACAGCACATCTGGGCCACACGGCTCTTTCCACACATCTGTCTTTTGATGGCGAGCCAGGTAACAAGGTGGTTGGTTGCTAAGTTGCGCCGTAACACTCAACATCAATCACTTTTCTTGCTGTGGTATCCCTCTTCGCAATAAGTGTATTAAGATGTATCAGTTGAGGCACTTTGTGTTCTAAAAATGGAGTGTATTCATATATGAAATTCTACATACAGTATATACAGTATAGAGAGACAAACGTGCTAAGTTGAATAAATGTGACATTATGGTCATCTCTGCTTTCGTTTCCCTTGGTAATTTTCAGTAGGTTAATTGCTCTGCAGTGTGTTAATGTGTGTGCGTGTATCCTAAAACTCCAGGGTCAGATCTGCAGTTTGAAAAGCCAGGTCAGCGGAGGCCAGTGAGTGGACTTGATGATGTCACTCTTCCAGTTAGTTTTAGCACAAAAATGAATGAGACAGAGTTTCCCTATGATGCAGTCGCCATTGTAGAAGTCCCTCCCCCTCCTCTCCCGGCCGTGCATTTAACATGCAACTGCCCTGCATTTGTGCTGCAGATATTTGTCTCCTCACAGACCAAATTATTCTTACCAGTCTATTCCTCATAACAACTGGTGGCTCAAAAAAAAAAAAAAAAATGCATATCTTCCAAACTTTTCCCCATTGTGGGGGCGGAGCAAACGTGTAGCAGAAGTTTACCAAGTTCTAAAGTGGGACTTCTAGAATGGCTACGTCTGCACAGTAGCAATCTCATGTACCCAAACAACCAGATCGAATTTGCAATAAGCACCCGAAAACAAAAAGCGCCGATCCACACTGTGATTTCAGCAGCCCGTTAAAACAAGAAGGGAGAAGGAGAACAGAGTGAAACGCTCTAAAAGCTGATAGAAAGGAATGGCAGGTGGCACAACCTATGTGTCATGTTGACTGTGACCTGCACAGTTGTTGGCTAGCTGTCACCCTGTACCCACAATCCTCCTCGTGTCGTACACATGCTGCTTTACCCTTTGAACTGACAAAGGGGTAATGTTCTTTGTGTATTTTTAGGATGACGTTGTAACTTGGAAAAAAAAGGTGTTTATTTTTTTGAATCCAGAACATGTATTTTTGTGTCTTACTGTTGAGTACACTGCTCTTACCTGTAAAAGTCATGGTAGTCTGATGCTGTGCTTCTCCATCGTGTCCTCCAATTGTCAAGCTTTTGATCCGAGTTCATGTTTTGTATGTTTTAGTGTGGGGAAAATTCTAGTTTGAAGTCTGTATTCGTGGAGCCTTTTGTTGGCATTCTTAAGTGCATGCTGAAAAAAATCATTATGTCAAACTGTAAAAAAAAAAAAAAAAAGTAAGATGACATACTGTATATCACGTTCAAAACAATGTGTATAGAGTAAAGGTAAATGCTATGTGAGAGATTCACATAAACAATTTATCTTTTAACTGACTGGATCTTTCTTTGCTTCGTCTGGCCTCTTTTCCTCCTCACAGCCAGTTTGGGTTTACTGCAAAATAGTATGGGTTCACCTTCAAAGTGATTCTTCAGTCCAACACATCTACCCGTGTTTCACTGACTGTAATAAAGCAGCTTCACAAAAATTATCTTCATATTCATGCAGCTTTTCAGCCCTACCCCGCAGTCTTCATCAGTGGGAGTTTGGAATCTGAAATAAGAAGGTCTATAGATTTTTTTTGTCAAACAACTATTTCCAAAGTTAAGACTAAACTTTGAGGTATAATCTCGAGTTTCATGTCATAGTTTAAGGGACTGAACTCAAGAACTGAACTCCTAAATGTGACAATGTCACATAAATGGGCCATAAATGTTTTAAGAATTTTCGAAGACATTTCTGGAAAAGAACTATATATCTTTATGCTTGTTTTAGGGAATATAGAGATAAACCTCAGACACAGTTTCCGATAAGACATGGCTGCAAGGAAATTATAGAGAAACATACAAACAACGACCTTAATTACATTACATAGCCGTTGCTGAACTGTAAGTTTGCCTGTGTTGCAGGTCCAGCTGACCACTGTCCTACTTAGGAAAAGGAAAACAAATATTACACTAGCAATTAATTGAAGTGAGTTTTCATTAGTCTTGGATGCTGAAACATCAGGTGTGAGAGAGGCAGAGAGTCTTATTGTTTAGAGATCAGATTTGGATCAGGGATAAATATCTAAACTAAATGTGTGTATCTGAGTTTACTACTATACACATTTACTACTGACAGAACAAATGAAATATTTAGAATTTGTACAATCTGTGCCACACCAAAATGTCATGGGGGGGTGCTAGTTGTAGCTGCATTTACTCTAATAACACAGATGTGCTTTAACCCTCGCATCACCAGCAGCCTGGTGCAGCTGTAAATGTCATTTCCCAGTGAGAGTAAAAGGCAAACAAAGCAGCTGGAGCCTGAGAACATAAGCTGAATTTGTCTGGCGGCTGGAGCTGCCCCCCCCCCCCCGGTTCAGGCTGAGATAATAGAGAGTCTGCGCCCTCCTCTCCCACTTCCTGTATACCCCGTTCATTCTCCAACTCACGTCTAGCAATCAGCACCACTCGGCGCACAGTATCTCTGACACATCCCAACTATCCTTACTCCTGTCGCCATGGAAACAGCCACAGACGTGCCAAAGAGATGTAAACAGCCAGAGCTGGGAGTGTGTTTGTGTTTTTCAGGAACGGATCCCCCGCCCCCTCTCCCGTCTCTCTCTTAGTCTCTCCTCTCCCTCACCCTCCATCACCCACCCACCCTCCACCTACCTTCCTGGGGAGGGGGCAGGGTGTATGATACCAGCTGCTGAAAATCCAAAATACCAAATTCGTGACATGAATATTGCATGGCAGGTTGTTTGAAACATCTCCTGGCTCAGAGAATCCCAATGAAATACATCCTAACCAGACTAACTGCTGTGTGCAAATATACTTCTGCTACTTATAGTGTTAAAAGCAGACAAGACAGCATCCCTCACAAACTGTACATGTATTGCTGTAATGTAAAAACTCCACCCCACCATACAGGACTGTCAGGTGCAACAAAAGACACATTGATGACTCCAATCTTTCTTATTGTGGGGGCTGAGAATGTAGACTTTTCTCTTAAGGTTGACAACAGACAAAAACACACAGAGTTATCAAAATGAAAACCAACATGCTCAGCGAATCTTAATGGAAATTTACAGTGAAATGTCGGCCCCATGGTGGTGCTAAAGAAGAGGTCAGGTGGTCATCAAGAACTCTGCAGCTCTGTCCCTGGCCCACTCCACAGGGTATTTCTAAGCACGGTTTGAGTATGTTGTGTGTTCCCCTTTATAAAGTACCAAAATTGAGCATAGATAAAATATCTGTATGCTTACTAAAAAGATGTCAGCACAATGGATTTTCTGGATTGTAACATTTTCATATAAAATGGTAAAATAAGTTGATTTCTTCTTTAGAAACTAGTGTAAATATTAGAACACAGTATGTAGTCCATACAGTTAGTAGGTGGTATGGAATTGGCACACAGTGTACACACATACCAAGTACAACTGAGTACAAAATACTGCCTGCAGAACCGAACTTTTGATCCATCCATCCATTTTCTTCTGTTTATCTGGAGTCTAATCCCAGTGGCAGCAGGCTAAGCAGGGCACTACAGAGATCCTTCTCTCCCCACTGCTCTCCCTCTCTCTGATCTCTCACCTGGACTGTGGAGAGACCAGCTCTCCTCTCAGAGCTCTGTCACACCCCTGAGAGTCTCTGCCTCTGAACCCCCGAGGGTCCAGCTCAGCTCGCCCAACTCTCCTCTGGACGTCTGAGGGTCCAGCTCTGTTCCACCTTGGGCTCTGCTGGAGACCAGTTCAGCGCTGCACCTCACTCACTCCTCCAGCTCCAGCCTCAGTGTGGTCTGTACCAGAGCAGACCACCTTTTTCATGGCAGAGACACAAAGCCCTGCCTGAACCAAGTTTATCAGCGCCAGCAGGTATGACCCAAAACACAGAGCTGCTAACTATCAAGGAACAAAGGAGCGATCAGATTCCTCCAGCCTGTAACCAGGACAGCAAGAACAAAGAACCAGAACCTTCTTCCAGTCTGGTTCATCAACAGGCTGAGAAAGCAGCACAGTGAAGGACCTTCTTCTTCCCTTTGAGGACTGGGAACAAACTCTAACTGAGCATATATAGCATAGCATCACTGTAAACATGACTAAACAATGGTTTAACCTTGTTAATGTGTTGGTTCTGATTTGCTTTAATGATCATAGAGTTTGATTATTGTGATGTGTTGTAGTTTTACTGTGCAGCCATAAAGTTTAGTTGATGTTAGTTTGCTCACACAGACACAGAGTCTACAGACTAACCATCCTCTCCTAACCTGGTACCTTTATCTACACACTCACACATACAGTTTACAATAGGCCTCGACTGAGAGACAAAGCTAAGCTAACAGCTACAGCACTTATCATTTTGTGAGGAGTCACCATTTGGCTCTTCTTTTGGTAGTTATTAAGTTAATTATTAATCATAATACCAAATTGATAGTTTAGTATTTTATGAGACTGAATCAGTTAAATTGACTCTTTTTCCTCTTTTATCGAGGTGGACTTTACACTACAAGTCCCATTAATTTATATAATTATTCATTATCTTAAATAATTAGTAATCACTTCTGATAGCCAAATTGCCCCATACAAGGTACCATTCACAACATTTTGGTGTCACCGTGTGAGGCAAGGTACACTACATCCACTACATGCCCCAACCACCTCAACTTTGATGCAAAGGAGCAGCAGCTCTACTCCAAGCCCCTCCCGAGGTCTCCCCCTTTCTCTAAGGCTGAGCCCAGACACCCTGCAGAGGAAAACCATTTCAGCCGCTTGCATCCGCAATCTTGTTCTTTCTGTCACAACCCAGAGCACATGGCTATTGGTGATGTTTGGAACTTACATCGCTTCATAAAATGGGACTTTAGCCTCTTGGCTCAGATCCCTGCTCACCACAACGCTCCGGTGCAGCACCCGCATGACGCCACTGGCACTGCACCAATCCATCTGTCAATCTCTCACTCCATGTTACCCTCACTGTGAACAAGACTGAACTGAAATGCTTAAACTCTCTCATTTGGGGTAGCGACTCACTCCTAACCCGGAGGGGGCCATCCACCGTTTTCCAGCAGAGAGCCCTGGCCTCAGATTTGGAGGTGCTGCCACTTAGCTGCAAACTGCCCCGGTGCATGCTGGAGACGCAGCTCTGAGCTTCCCAAAGTCTTGGTAAATGGTAAATGGTCTGTATTTGTATAGCACCTTTCTAATCATTTCAACTATTCAAAGTGCTTTTATATCACATCCCATTCGCACATTCACACATCATTCATTCTGGAGGAATCTAAGTTGGAGGAGACTATTGTTTCACACACTGAAGCTGCTTCAGGAGCAAGTTGGGGTTCAGTGTCTTGCCCAAGGACACTCTGATACGCTGACTCATAGGAGCGACCTTCCGATTGATGGACAACCCACTCTACCTCTGAGCCACAGCTGCCCTGTCCATGAATATCACAAACAGAATCAATGACAAGGGATAGCCTTGAGTCCAACACCCTCTGAGAACATATTTATATTTGTAGCGAGAAAGTGGAGACAGCTCTCACTTTAGTTATACAGGGACCAGATGGCTTGTAGCAGCGAACCCCATACTACCGCAGCACCCCCCACAGGACCCCCCCAGGGACATGATCCCTTCTGCAAGAAAACACATGACTTTCTGAGCTGTAAGAAACACCAGTACTGTCAGGACCACTGCTCCTGCCCTTGTCTGTGGCCAGAGGTGGCACTGTTTTGTCTGCCTCTGTCTCTCTCTCTGGGTGTGATTGCAGGAGTGGAGGCAGCTGTTGTGGTCACCTGCAACTAATCACCCCCTGTCTGTTGCTTAAGTCTGGTTCAGGCATTCACCCTTTGTCAGTTTGTTGATGCTGCTGTTAGTTCTCAGACCAGCTACTGCCCTGGCTATGACCCCTGCTCTGCTCTGCCTTGCCTGTCCTGGGTACCGGCTCCCGTCTCCAGCTTCGGAACCCTTGTTGAGCCCTGATAGCCTAGATCAGCCCTTGTAACCCAGCAGCTAAGTTTATGGATTATTTTGTTAGCTGTTCGCCTTTAGTTTGTGGTCATCAGCCCCTGTAACTCGGCAGCTAAGTTTTGTGATTTGCTTTGTTAGCTGTCTGCCTTTTGTTGGTTTTTATTTTTGCATTTCTGCGCTTTACTGCGCCATTGTTCCTTAGTTTGTTCCCCTTTTGTTCGTGAGGAGTGGCAGCCTCATCGTTTTGTATTTTCCTAATTCTGTTGTAAATAAACCAGTGTGTAACCTGAGTTTGGTTTTGTCCTGTGTCCACATTTTTGGGTTCTCGGTCCAGCTGTGACACGTACTGCCAAAAAGCTGCTGAAACCCAGACAGTATAAAGGTCATTTTCTGACTGGACACATTTCTAATGTCCCAGGGAGTGTTGGTAGTGTTCCCCAAATTGACTGCTGGCTATAGATACAGATATCATATGGTATCAGTATGCGATGAGGACATAAGTATAGGATCAAGCCTTTCAGCTGGGACAGCGCCGTCTCTGCATCACGGCAGTTGCCATGGTTTCCCTAACAGCAGCAGTATCAATGTCAGAACCCACCAGAACAACTGTAAAACCCTCCTTCTGAATGTGTGCCGAAAGCAACCAGGGCAAAGCACAGAGCAGAACTCTGGGCAGCGGTGGGTGAGAGTGGTCGACCGTCCTGTGTGCTCGTGGAGAAACAACACACGCTGTGCAAACCACCTCCGCTCTCCAGACCTGTCCCACAGCTCCTGAGTAAGTGTGGGATTCAGGCTCCACTCGTTTAGAGAAGGACCTCCAGACCACTGTGATGGAGCACAGATTGACGTGACCCCAGCAGGATATCTGGCCATTTCTAGCAGAGTGAATGCCGCCCTGTCGATTTCTATAACACAATATATGCTCAAGGAAACAAAGCTTGCTTTTAAATGTGTGATATAGTCCAAACTCAATTTCTAACCACCCACCACAGCCACTTTTGGCAGCCCCTTATGCCTCTACCTTTAGCAGTCGACCTACTGTTACTGTGCTGCATTATTAGCTGTGCGTTATTGTTTGCAGTCAGTGCATAAAACTCATAATGAACCTAATGATATCCTCTGTGATCATTAAAACCAGTGTGATAGGTCATCAGATGTTAGCCTTATACATCCACAGCCTCACCCACTACCTGTAATGTAGATGTTTTGATAGAAGCACACACGTGTATAAATGTAAGCAAGATGGGTGCTGGGCTCTGAAGCTGTCGTATTGTGTTGTGGCATTTAAATAATAAGTGCCAATAAGTGCCATGTAATGAGAGTGACGTAGCTGACGAGGGCAGAGTGAGTCAGGTGGTAGAGTGAGGGCTCCGTTTACAGGCTTTGTTCCAGGTGAGTACTTAAAAAGCCATGCGAACGCTCTAAATTACTCACACGCTGACATGGAGCCCCTTATTGACAACCATAAGGGCAGTGTGTAGTGGCATGCGCTAAGTGGTGGGACACAGAGGGTCTGTAAATACCAGCATTAGCTCCAGGAGACAACAAAAAGTAATAATAACAACAAAAGAGCAGAGATGAGAAGAGGTTTGCGCTGTCAAAACACTCCAACGGCAGCAGGAAGTGAGTGCACACGTTGGCAGCACAGGAAAATGGCCCTTCAGCCACCCCGTCCACCACTTCACTTCTGCAAGTATGTGGGATACTGATGTGTACTCCT
This sequence comes from Pempheris klunzingeri, assembly GCF_042242105.1. Classification (NCBI taxonomy): domain Eukaryota; kingdom Metazoa; phylum Chordata; class Actinopteri; order Acropomatiformes; family Pempheridae; genus Pempheris; species Pempheris klunzingeri. The sequence continues at coordinate 19,139,335 of NC_092033.1, read as the reverse complement.
CCACAGTTTTGAGTTTTCATCCTTTATTTAGCTGTGGGAAAGAGGGATGGAGGGAGACACTGCTACGCAAATGTTCTCTTCAGCTACATTTAACGTGTTTCGTAATGATCGTTCGCTCGTTTGTTGAGGTTTGAAAGATTTGTGACGACTTGTGACAAAAAACCCTAAGTGCAGCTCCAAATATAAGAAATAAGAAATGCAAATCCAGCCCATTGTGAAAGAGAGTTTTGTGTCTTGAAATATGCAGTATTGATCTCTAAAAGAAAAAAGACACTATCTTTTTATCAGGCACATTAGCAGAAAACAGAGGGCGAAAAACTTTTCTGTGGTGAGTCCCAGTGACAATAAGCCTGAAACCTGTCAAGGACCCTCTTAGTATTCACACAAACTGTCCCTATCATTTTAGAATAAATCATTTCTCATTTTCTTTCTTTGTCATATAACCCTCGCATTTGTGTTCCTACGTTTTAAATTGAGTTTCTTAATATTAGTGACGCAGCACCCCCACTGGCTGGTAATGGTAGTGAATAAATCAATCAATCAATCAATCTTTATTTATAGAGCGCCAATTCATAACAGCGTTATCTCCAGACTCTTTCCATAAAGAGCAGGTCTAGACCAAACTCTAGAGAGAGACCCAACGATTCAGGAATTCAACATTAAGGATTCAACAATCCCCACATGAGCAGCATCAGATGTTATGAACTCAACTTATGACCTTAATATGGACTTTTATTGTAAACATGGTAAACATAACCACCATGTGTGTTTCATGTATCTCCTCGCTAAAGGACAGGGCCTGCAACTTATTCCAGAAGCACTTTTTGTAAAAATGTGTTGAATAAACACCGCAGTGTGGCTGTCACAGGCCTGTCATTGATGATTTGCAGCTGATGATGGAGCTAACCTGTTAGCACAAAGCTCAGCTTCTGAGCCCGGGGTGCAGTGGCTCTGAGCTAAAGCTACGCTAGTTATGTCCAGTGCTTCTGTACAGAATGAGCAAGAGGCCTGGTGGTGGCGTCTTCTCATCACTGTGTGGACACTTTCAAAATCAGACACTACTACTAGTTTCTCCAGCGTTGCGGACCCTGCCTTAGATGCAGCATTTGCTCCATGTACATTCTGTTATTACTGCTCTCTACATGTACACAATAAGCCTCCTTCTTCTTCATTGAATCACAGTGGAATTCACCCTAAACTCTTCTTTTTAGCTTTTGCTTCAATTAGCTTTAACTAGCAGTAACTTGAATGCTGCAGGCTTTGGATCCAGCAGATAGATGGTGGGTGTGCCAGTCATGTATCTACTACCTGCACCGACTCTTGATGTGAAGTGTTCAGTACTGCCCTGTATCAGAGTGAAACCTTTGCTCTGGTGGATATTTAACCTCTAAAGACCTGGTGTACACATGCGTGGACATCACATTTTGGGTTATATTACCATAGTAGTTAATTCTGCTTAGCTGGGGCCGTATGGACATGTATGTGGGCAAAATTGTTGATATTCCATATTGTTTTTTGCACCGTGATTTTCAAAACATGTTCAAAATATGTTTTGTATGTGTTATAAATACATGCAAAAGCAGTCAGGAAAAAAAACTGCTATGTTCAGGGTGGAAATAAAGAGTTTTGCACAAAGGTGACTTTATTGTGTTTTCTGGAAATTAAGACCGATTGTCCACATATGTGGACATAATGTTTCTCTAAAACTACACCATGTAAAAAGATGATGCTTAGGTTTTATACTTATCAGGGTCCAATAAGCCCAAATAGCAAGGAGAAATAAAAAAATGCATATCAAACAAGAGCTCGGGTCTTAAGAGGTTAAGAAACAGATGAGACAAATGTGGGTCATGTGCAGTGTTTCCATTCTGATGTGAATGCACATCTGTTGCCTGACCCTGTCGGTGCTATGTGGTTTGTGGTTTTACACCACAACGCAATAAAACCAGACTTTTTCCTGCTGTTTTGAAATAACGCTGTCAGTTATCAGATGATTTCCTAATTCTGTAATTCAAACTTGAGCCCCTCTCACTTTCAGTGTATTTGCATACTATACTGCTGCCAAAATCACTTTTAAATGCTTCCACTAAACAGCATGTGGTGCCATTAGCCGACCAAATGGTAAAAGATTTACAGTTCATTGAGTAGAAAAATTGGGCAATTTTAAACATCCTCAGGTGCCCAGAGTTTTCTGGTGTACTGAAGAAGTGTAACACCATGCACGCTGAGCCATGAAGTCCTGATGATGAGTGGGAGGAGAGGGGGGGTATTAAATATTTCACATCAGACATTCCCATTGATCAGCTGAAGCCTCTCATCCAGCTCAGCTGCCTCTGTGTCATTACACAGAGAGAGATCATAGGCTGCCTGCGCCCAGCAGCGTCTTAATAAGCTAGTCGAGCTAAGGTAAGCCTGTGCACACTGTTGCATGGAGGGTGGCTCTCGTATCAGCACTCTAAATTTAGCACTGTGGATTTGTGATCTCACAGAGGTTGTGGAGTTTTCCTCTCTCCTCACAGTGAAGCTCCTGCACGGCAACCAGCCAACCTGTGAACTCTATGAAGGTTTTGTACTGTTGAATATTCTAATATTGGTCAGAATGGCTGTATGTCTTCATTTTGAATGTATTGAATTAGGGCCAAAAAGGCATTTGTGCACAAGCTGAGCATGGGAGTGTGTAGCAGAAGTAGCAGTCAGGCCAAGATCGAGTTTCACTTCGCACATGTACACACACACACACCTGACCAAAATGCCCTCAAAATCCTGCTGTTGACACACAACAGTCAAAACATTCAACATGGAGGATCATATTGTAGCATCCCTCAGTAAGAAGGCTATGAGATGTTTGCTGGTTGTGCTGGCTTTTATTAGCAGCTGTACACATTCTACTATGGGCCGTAGCCAATGCCAAAACAACAAGACCTGTCTGTTCTCTCTGTGCTCAGTTTTAACTCTCTGACAGGAACACAACAGCATCCTACCGGACTCTCTGCCAATAGGGGTACTCTATCTCACACAAATCACCATCATAGGTAGCTGCAACTGACTAACAGCTCTAAGCAGAAGACATGTTCACTGACATTGTGTAAAACTCAGTAACTGCAATAAACAGTCCTCTTACCTCAACCTTACCTTAAACTCTGTTTGTTGAACAGTAACACAAATACAAAGGGAACTAAACACTAACATGTAACCCAGTCCCTTTTCAAAGTCCCTCAGATGAACAGGCAGTCTGCGGTTTCTCTCAGGCCGTGTCCAGCCTGGGTTAGGAGGGGAAAGGGCTGGAGTGGGGCCTGGAGAAGGGACAGGGCAGTGTGTCGGGGAAGGGGAAACGTGGCAAGGTGGAAAAGGTGTGTCTGTGAGGGGCAGGATTCAGCACCTGGGTCACTGGAGGGGGCTTGGGGTGGGTTTATTATGGTGTCCGGGGTCCCTCGTGTCCAATTTCTCAGTCCTGGTGGAGGGGCTGAGCCGCTCTTGATGCAGGGCAATTTTCTGTCCTCTCTGTGGCAGTTGGGTTGACAACCTCACCCTGTCTCTCCAGGATGCTGCAGGGCCCCATCCAGTCGCTGTCTAGCTTTGGGCACCTGCCTTTCTTTCTTTTTTTTTCGTTTTTATTGAGGGTGGTAGAACTCTAGATGTTTGCTTGATGTCAGTCGTCATGGCCTTTCACCGCTGGAGCGGCCAGAGCAGCACAACCCAGCCCCTGCAGCTAGTCTTAAAGTCATTTCTCTCTCCTGCTCTCTGTGCTCCGCTGTCCTCCAAGCCTTTTCTTTGTTAATTTCCTCCTCCATTTTGGAACAATCTACGAGCAGCATCGTCCTCACCACAAAAAAACTGACAGCAGTCCCTTTCTAGTATGTTGATAAGACGTCGGATATTAGTTGTTTTATTAATTGGCCTTGTTTGCAATTTGAAGTGTCCTGTCCATAGTTTTACAGGCATCTCTTTTAAAATAGCAATCAACGGTGAGCAGTCAGCAGCAGTGCAGGCAGCAAGAGGGCCTTACCCATTTTAATACAATCAGAGTGACTTCACTCTACACCTGGTAGCCACAAATGCAGCTACACTGTTTGTAATTGGATTGCACTTGTTGGGAGCATTTGTTAGTGCGCAACTTAACCTTCTCATAACAGTCTAATAGACCTGCTCTACTTTCATGCTTTATTATTTCATATTAGTTACAATAACTCATTGCCAGACTTCTGGTCTTGTCATGGCAGGAACAGCCATCCTACAGCAAAATAATATTCCCTTTTCTGTGTTTTACACAGTGGAAATCTAATTCTTTCACCCAAAACTGAACTGTTATTATCATCATTATTATTATTATTATTATTATTATTTTACACATTTTATAAAGCATTTTTCATGAAACTAAAAAACTAAAAGACACTTGTTAAAAACATAGAACAGACAACATTAATTACACATTAAAGCACTTCTAAAGAGGTGAGTTTTGATTTGATGATTGAAACATAGATGGATCTGATGTGTTTGGGCAGCGGGTTCCAGAGGGAGGGGGCAGCTAAGGAGAAGGTTCTGTCCCTCCCAGGTCCAGGACCAGAGCTTGGTCCTGAGCGGTAGAGACAGGATGTTGGCATCGGAGGAGCGGAGGCTGCAGGAAGGAGTGTGATGGTGGAGCAGGTCGGTGAGGTAGGAGGGGGTGATTTGCTGGTTATGTCATTCAAAGAAGAGATTGCTGTGGTAGATGACTCTGAGGTTACTGCTGTGTGGGGAGGGAGACAGAGCGGATGCCTCTCTGGTGTGATGTTGCAAAAGTTCTGAGTGGTCTTGGTGAGCGATTTGGGAGTGATGATGATCATGTCAGATTTGTCTAAGTTAAGTTTGAGGAAGTTGCCGCGCATCCAGGATTTAATGTCAGTGAGGCAGTTGGTCAGAGTGGAGTGAGTTGCCATGGTGATGGATTTGGTGGAGATGTAGAGCTGGCAGCATGTAGAGGATGATGAGGAAAGCCCTGGGACAGAGGAGTGGTAGAGGAGGTATAGTTGTTGATGCTGATAAACTGTTGTCTTTTTGAGGTGTATGACTTTAGCCAGGAGAGGCCAGGGTCGTGATGGTGAGGGAGGATACAAGGCAGAAGGGAAGAATGGTGTGGTTAATAGCGTCGAAAGACACAGTGAGGTTGAGGAAGATGAGGATGTTGAGGTGTGCTACAACATCAACAGCTACAACATGACTAACGGTAGATTGAGGTAGATGTCAATGAAACACAGTTTGTCCATTCAGTACTGAAAGGAGGTCTAATCACAGGTATGTGGATGTACTCGTACGGCCTGCCTTATTATGGGCATATATCAGTAGACATTTTTCAAGGAACACATTTGTATGCCCAAACTATTTCTGGACTAAGCTTAAAAGCATTTCATATTTTTCACTGTTGCATCATGAGCTTAATTTCTTTGAGAAGTCACTTTTGTTCTTTTACAGCTGAGCTCATTTATTTCTGATGTGTGTAGCACTGTGGTTCATCACCACTTAGGTCAGAAGTCAAGCATCTTCATGAAGGCTGCCGTTGGTGAAGCAGAACTATACTACAGTCACAGCTACTGTTTTATAGTTCACACTTTGAACACTCTGAATCCGTGGCACTCTGACAGGACAACACACAGCAAAGTTAGCACTCAAAAAATACTCAGTTTGAGACTTTGCAGATGAAAACAAAAACAACATGAATAAAAATGGTAACAAATTACAAGGTAAGTTTTTCCTTTTCCCATTTTTATCAGGACCAACCAGAGGAATAATTCTAGGTCTCATTGTATCACTGACAGCACACTTCCCAAAGATTATGGCTGTGGCTTATGCTGTCCACAGAAAGATGTAAGGTACATGGCCACTTTCAGAGAACTTCATCTATATTTCAGAAACAGTGAAATCATACTGCAAGATTCAAGGCAGCATCCAACGCCCTGGATGTCAGTGAATAGAAAATAGAGGGAATAGCAAGTTGATGGCATTGTAGTTATCTTCAGTCTATCCCAGAACTAGTCATTATGTATAAGATAACATTGTACAGTAGTCTGATACCATAATATCTACTTCTGTCTATTCCTAACTAATTATGTCTTTAATTGCTACATTGTGAAGTGAAGTGAAAGTGAAGGACACATGCTGGCTCTCTCAGCACATGAGACTCTACATAGGAACCTGAGCGCAGCCTTTGGAGCTTTGGCAGAGGCCTCAGAGGTGGCAGTTTGACTCCCCAGACTTGTGGCAGCAGTTTACCTAAAGGCTGATGTTTTGCCACACCCCGTGCATCTGTCCAAAATCTTTTCAACATTTTACATTTCAAGGAGCAGGTGTGCTAAATGTGCACAGTGATTTACTCACCATTCAGACTCTGAGGAGCATCAAAGATGATGAAGAAGATTAACAAATCTTTGTGATCTTGGTGATCGAAAACAAAAGAGAATTTTCCCTCTTGCGACTAATTAAAAAGTTTAGCAAAACTCTGTGAACATGAGTTATGTGAACAAACGGGCCAGCATGCTGCAGCCAGCTCCCGGGGGGTGGGGGGGGTGGGGGGGTGGCCTGGCAGTCAGGTGGTTTGCTGCTGGAGTTACAGTGCAGAGCATGAAGTACAAAACATGGACTTTATGGCTGGTTGCCAGGGGTTAGCAAGCTGGGCTGCCACGGACTACATCTCTTCCTCCCTCCATGCACAAATGTGATCACGTGACTGATGGAAGCTATCCAACCATTGGCCACTGTCAGAGCCAAGCCAACCAATAACAGCAGTTTCTAAACTGTCCCATCAGAGCCAATTAATTGCCCAAATTGATTAACTCAAACTCTTCTATGGTGTTCTCTACACATTTCTTCATATATTGATTTGCATTATCAAACTGCACAAGATACATTCATTTGTACATTCATTCATTAGTAAAACCAACACTAACAACATTTAAAAGCAACAAACTGTTATTCATCTTATAAGACAAGAAATCCTCAACATCATAGAGTTGTGAAAATGTAACAGCCACTGTGCGTTTGAATACTGTTGTGCTGCAGCTCAAGTATCGCCCTAATGTAGCCAGACATCCCCTTAATGGATTTGGCCTAAAACATTAAACATCATGAGAGTCTCTGGTTCTTGTTGTTTATTTGTGCTGTGGTGCATTCAGGCGCCAAATTACTGAGAGAACACTGAAAGTGTCTGATAGCGTCTATTCTCAGCTTATCTCCTCGCAGTCACTGACTCTCAGCTGACATGTAATTAACGAAAGACATTTTAAAATCCAGCACACTCAAAATAAATGAGAAGGCAAATACCTAGAATGGTTTGTGCTTCATTATAAGTAAGTAAATTGGCTGCTGGAGTCCTCATCTGTATTCACTGGAGTGATCAGACCACGAACAACCAGCTATGGATGGTTGTCTACATAGGAATGGCAAATAAATAGAACTGAAGCAATATTTTGCTATGCATGAATACTGAATAAATTATATTATTTCTGAATTATCAAGTTCCATCTCACATTTCATGTGCATCTTTCTTCTATTGTGCTTCACTTGCGTTTAGCGATTAAGCTGTCAGCCGTTTCAGGGCTCTGGTAATGGACCACACAAGTGTGTGATGAAATTTAGTGAAATCAGTAGTACATGGCTGGTGTTTGTTGATTCCGAAGGCCCAATGTCACATTAAGTCAGCTGTCCTTTCAGTAAGAAAAGCGTGGTATTTTCTCTGCATGGCGTTTGTGTTGGCTGACAAAACGCTCAGATAGGCAGGTAGGGGGACCTGGGTCTAAACAGAGTGAACGTTTGGGATCCAGATGTTACGGTTTTAATTTCATAGAGCTCTATCCCACTAAAGGAATGTAACCTGAAAGTGGTAAAATGGTGGTTACTCCTGTCCTAGGTGTGATCTGAGGACATGTCAGTTTGACCAATAAAAATAACACACATGGAACTTACTAAGCAGTGGCTACAAGTTACATTTGTTTTGGAGCATGATGCGTCTTTGGTGTTTTTACTGAAAAAATGAACCAGTCCACCACACAAACTACCCAGCTTTTGAGTCTGGCTTAGCCTCTAGGGTGCAATTACTTCAGGAAGTTAAGGGTAAAGGTCACCTAACCGTTATTGAAGATTAAAATCAATCTTTACATGAATGAATAAAAATGTTAACAAATTACAAAGTAAGCTTTTCCTTTTCCCAATTTTATCAGGACCAACCAGAGGAATAATTCTAGGTCTCATTGTATCACTGACAGCACACTTCCCAAAGATTATGGCTGTGGCTTATGCTGTCCACAGAAAGATGTAAGGTACATGGCCACTTTCACAGAACTTCATCTATATTTCAGAAACAGTGAAATCATACTGCAAGATTCAAGGCAGCATCCAACGCCCTGGATGTCAGTGAATAGAAAATAGAGGGAATAGCAAGTTGATGGCATTGTAGTTATCTTCAGTCTATCCCAGAACTAGTCATTATGTATAAGATAACATTGTACAGTAGTCTGATACCATAATATCTAGCTTCTGTCTATTCCTAACTAATTATGTCTTTAATTGCTACATTGTGAAGGACACGTGCTGGCTCTCTCAGCACATGAGACTCTACATAGGAACCTGAGCGCAGCCTTTGGAGCTTTGGCAGAGGCCTCAGAGGTGAGAGGGTGTCTGGGGGCAGTTCGACTCCCCAGACTTGTGGCAGCAGTTTACCTAAAGGCTGATGTTTTGCCACACCCCGTGCATCTGTCCAAAATCTTTTCAACATTTTACATTTCAAGGAGCAGGTGTGCTAAATGTGCACAGTGATTTACTCACCATTCAGACTCTGAGGAGCATCAAAGAGGCTGGACAGACGCCTTGGATCATACCTGTGTCGCCTCCATCAGGAGCTCAATGATCCCCAAGGACTTGGAGCCTTCAACTTACCGCACGAGGAGGAGCAGTGGCCAAGAGGAACAGAACAACATGCAGTGAGAGGTATAAAACTCATGAATATCCCCATTCCTTTTCACAGTGGTATGACTGTGGTATAGGTGGGTGCAGGTTCTTCCTAAAGAGATGTTGATCTGATCATTGTAGGTCGTCCACCCTTACATAACTGGCCTGGAAAGACACCTGGACATGATTGGGACATCCTTGGGGCCTTCGGTGTCTTGGGACTGTAATGAGCAGCACTACAAGATCTTCAGTGTGAGAATGAAGTCCTGCAGTAGTGGTCTGTGTTCAAGGATCATGCCCCTGGGCCACCCAGGGAGGGTGAACACACACAGCACATTAACGCCACGGCAAACCAAACTCTGCAGGTGGAGATACTGACACTGCAGTGAAAGGTGTTTATGTTAGTATGACTATCACAATGAAGTGCATGCGTGTGGTGAGAAAACAGGTGAGATGCCAAATCTGTAAATGCGGTGCACCTGAGCCGCAGTGCTCATACAGGCTGTGTGGCTGCTCCAACCCGTCAACGTGGGCACCACAGAGAAAGGAACCAGGTTCCACGACACACACACTGCTCAGGTAGGCTGTGCGTTACACCAGACATTAGACTTGTCCACTTGCACAAGCCGTTAAAATTGACTAGAATCTACGTACAGCATGCTAACCTTGACAAACTAGCTGTAGTCTAACGTTAACTTGGAGCTATCCTCACTCCTGTGTGTGATCATGTTGTGATTCAGAGTGTGCACAGAGAGAGGCAGTTCACAGAAGGGTCCATTGTCTGTGCTTGAGAGAGAGAGAGAGAGAGAGAGAGTGAGTGAGGGGGGCAACAAGGGGCCAAGTGCATCTATGCACTGCACGCATCCCTACAATGAACTAAGATTTTACCCATTTGAAAAAAAAATAGAAAATCAATACGTGGCAATCAGTGTTGATATTGTGGTGGGCTGCCACCAGTAAATTAGTGTTTGAGAATCACTGCACCGTTAGCATAAGACACCTGAATTGCCAGAGGTTGCATTGCATTGTGGGTAATGTAGGTAAAGACAATATGTGGTTATGCGGCATTGATTGTGGTCTCTTTGTCTATCATGAGTCTGACAAAGTTATAGGAGCGTCTTATTGTGGGCACAACCGATTCAACATCCATGTTTCTTTATTCATGAAACACAACTTTTAACAATCGGCCCAAATACACTGTGGAGGTTCTTAGCTCAGCTGCATCCATTAGTCATCTCGTGTTTGGGAGATAAAGAGTAAAGAGGGTTAGAAAATGGATGTTTAATATAGAATTAAAGGTGTGGGAGCTATAATTCACAGAATCCATTTTTACCGCTCTTAATTATCTGCTGGATTATTGCCAGAAGCGGTCTCAGAGATAAATTCTAATGTGCTCGAAAGCGTTTGGAGCCTTATGCTGGATTAAAGAACAGCACTAATTACAGCAGAGAAGCCTCCCACACCCTGCCCACCCCCCCTCCCCTCCCCAGAACAGTGAATAATTCAGATGGCCGTGATTTAGATGAAGCCAAACAGCTATAGACTAACTGGAGGCCTGTTTAAGTGTCCAGGTTAAAATACATGCCACGTTTTTTCTATCCTGTCTCACTTTTTTCACCTCATGGATCGACACTGTCATAAAATCACAAATTGGGTTTTTATGAGAAATTGTTGAATATTGACTAGTTCAGTAGAAAACGTTATACCTTAATAGCTGATTTAAAATGTGTTGACGCGTGCTGTACCTCTACCTACTGTATTGGGCCTGCAGCCCCTAATGACAACACGACACAGGAGGATTATCACAAATTCACTCAATACACAAGTGATGCAAATGTAAGAGACAAATACTCAAAAGATAAAAATCAGCGAAGAATAAACAACAGTGACCCCCACTCCCCCCACACACACCCCCTCAGAGGAGATTCAGCATGTTCATAAACAGACATGACAGTGAAGCAGCTCATTGTGTGTGTGTGTGTGTGTGTGTGTGTGTGTGTGTGTGTTTGTGTGTGCGTGGGTCTGCGTGTGAGTGTATGTTGGGGAGCGGGCTTATTGATCCGGAGGCACCAGGAAACCCTGTTCTCCCATTTCCACTGTAATGAAACATAATCACTTTGGGAGAACTTTGCCTCACAGAAAGCCTTCAGATGATCTGGGCCTTTTCCAGTTGGCACTGAGTCAGGCTGTGTGTGTGTGTGTGTGTGTGTCTATCTGTATGCATGAAGATGGGGAAGGAGAACAAAGACAAATACAAAGCGAAGTGATGGAGTAATAAATGTGTCTTTGGAGGGAAACAGTAACTATTTTGTCATGTTTTATGTGTTGTTCAGTGTGTCGTTTAGCCTAATATGTCTGGTTTGTGTGATAATGAAAATGATCCTAGTTGCACTTCTAAAAGAGGTCAGACAGCAGCGTCTCTCTCTAAACACCTGAACATGGACGTGCTGTGCTGGAAGAAACATCAGCTTTCAACACAATCACAGAGATCATTTCAAAAATGCTAGAATCACATATATTCTACATGTATTGCCTTAAAAAAGACCAATATCAAAGTAGTTAAAAGGCAGGTAATTAAAACGTTCTCTCTGATTTGGAAACATCTGCAACGTCAGTCGGAAGGAAATATTAGGATCTATAAAACATATATAGTAACGTTAAACACAAAGGTTTTAAAATGTGAAGTTGAGGTTTTGTCCTTGTGCCACTGCAATGATTCAGTACCTGGTTTTCTGTTTCCTCTACAATACTCCAAACTATTATTGATATACTCCAGGAGCAGCCACATGAGAACTTTGCCTGAATAAAACACAGACTAAAACTGGCTAAAAATGGTAGTGAGTAAAAGTGTCCGTGACTATGAGCAAGCATTTGATGCCCGCACATATTTTGGTCAGTACCGCCCAGTCTTGAGGTGAGATAGTCTGCCCTGGTCAGTGCATGATGCACAAGTGTTTTTCTCATGAATAAGCTTTTCATTGGCAGAAAAGTTTAAGCCCCTAGTGTTCTAAATCCTCCAGTCCCCAGCCAGGGTGACACAAGAGGAGAGACAGCAAACAAAGACATCAGGGAGGGACAGAGACCTTTCAACATATTAGCCCAACTGGCATTTACTCCCCCTGTCAGCTTCAGTCTGAGCAAACAGGAAAACAGCACGGGGAGAGGGGAAATGCTCGAAGAGTAACCATAGCTGTCAGGTAGAGTTGTGTGTCACTGAACACTTACACTCCATCTATGGAAAAGGACAGAGGAGCGAAAAAAGCAATCACTGGGCAATTTAGCAGTCTTTTAGCCATCTATTGTTGCTGGTGGGGAGCAAAGCACAGCGAGGGACGCACGGCTGGCTTCTTATCTGATGTGATATCTACAGAGCAACTATCCCTCTGCTTCCACTGCTTTTTAGTCCTTATTAGACAAGAGGGTGTTAGTCGTTCTGTTTCCTGATGATGAAAATTGAATTTATAGACATCATTTAGGGGCAGGGTCTCATTTAACGATAAGCCTTTGTGCTGCTCGGAGGCTTTATTTCCAGCTGGAGCACAAAGCAGAACTGGGAGCATCATTAGAGACACGGAGAGCAGGAGCTCAAAGGCTGCGAGGAGCCTTACATCACTGCTGTTGCTATGCAACGCAAACTTCAACAACAACTTCCTACATCTAATCAGTGTTTAGCCAGCTAACAAGTGAAAAAAGAGATAATGTTGCTGAGAAGTAAAAATGGAGAGGATGAAGATATAGATGTGCCTTTGGAGGGTGAGTTTAAAGGTGCAATCCAACCAAAAACACAGAAAATATTATGATTACCATAGATACTATTATGTCTATCCCTCTAGATGGCTGTATGACTTACAGGTGTTTCCAAATACTCATGGTTACTCATGGTAATCACCACCTGTTTCCAGACCCGTTCATTCCCCTTTCTTGGACATAGACAGTAAGTACTGTAGGTGTACTTGTGCAGAAGGTAGTTCTCTGTAAGTGTAATCATTATTGAGCTCTTATAGTGTCACAGATCACACATCAATGACAGATTTGAGCACTTTGGTTAGGGTGGTCCTCTTTCACAGTATATGTCATTTGAATATGGTGATTCAATACGTTTTCAGGAAATCTGAGAAATTGTCTGCGAATACAATAACGTAGTTAAGTTGCAGTATTGCCAGATGGTAAATGGACTGTATTAGTATAGAATCTTTCTTTTCAGCTACTAAAAGCTGAGCAGTGCATTTAGCTACAACACAACACAACATAACGATGAAAACAGTTGAATGTACAATCCAAACAATGTCACATGTGATCACAGCTCTCAAACCGCATTATGTAACTACTGCTTGTGCTATTTTAGAATGAGCACCTACAGACTGAGCTCAGGTGTTGGAGGAAAGAGAGCAAGTGAGAGCAGGTGTGTCATTCAGTTCATCACATGGGAAACTCCTGGTATGAATCTTTGGTCGATTAGCATCACAGCCCTCAGACAAATATTAAATCCTAGTAGTTTTATTCACCGTAAAACAGGTTAATCTGAACTGACTGCTATGATGACAGCCATAAAATGACACTGAATTGGACTGTGGTACTAGAGGGTATTTTGGCAAGTCCACCTGTGCTTTCTACCGCTGAAGTGGGTTTTCATTCAGGGGCAGAGGGATCTGCTCTCTGTACCTCATGGTCTCCTCACTGGCCATGTCATGTGGTGCGCTGTGATGGTAACATAAGAATTTGTGGCGCACAAAGTCCAGGCGTTCGCCAACCGATGTAGTCGCTAAAGTTAAAATTGATTTCCGGTTCGTATCGTTTAATTTTTACAAGGTTAATCGTTCACCTGCACTGCTTATTCTGGACACGTTTCTCTGTCCAGACTATAATATGCAGAGCTGCACTATGAATAAGAGGTTTTGAAAGAGCTGTGGTGTCCAGCGTGCCAACACCACCATTGTTCTCCAGCTGTGGAGAAAGTGTATTCAATCAATCTTAATTAGAGAGAGACCCAACGATTCAGGAATTCAACATGAAGGATTCAAGAATCCCCACATGAGCAGCATCAGAATTCATTCATTCGTCGATCATCTTGCTTTAAAGTTTCACATCAACTCCTCTAACCTTTATGTCAGCCCCTCTGTGCTGTAAAACATATTCATATCCCGACTTTAATTCCCCTCCATGTCGGCATGGGCTATTAACGAAGCTGAGAATCAAGTACTTTTACTCACATTGTCGCCACTAAGTAATCAATCTGTCCATTTATCAACCTCCACACCTGCCGTTCATTTCCCTCAGTAGCATCGTTTGACCCACTATCCATAATATTCGCCTGCAGTTAGAGGGATGCTCCATCAGGTTTTGTTTCATAAGTGGCTGTGAGGCACTTTGCGTGGCTAATGATGCTAATGATGCTACACGGCTCATTTGGTCTGCCACTGATGAGCGGCGATGTTAAACAAGTCATGGAATCAAAAAACTTAGGAGATAGTGAATAATGAGAAAGAGAATACACCCTAGTTATATTCATATCATCTCAGGCTTTTTCAGGCACGTTGTATTCTGTAGATGTTTTTTAATTTCAATTTCAAAGTGACTGAATATGTTTTACCTAAAATGATAAGGCTGCATCTGCATTAATCTGAGATTTTCAGAATAAAAGATTTAGATCACTTGGATCGCTTCCCTCTCATTTCTGATAATGTTTTACATCATTGCCATCATTGTTAACTTCCATAGATTGCAATATTTTCCATCACGGTGTGTTCTAGTATATTCCATGGCCACCTGCAAGAATGCATATTGCTTATCTAAATTTCAGGAATATGCTTTTCTGATATCAAACCTAGAGCTGTACTGCCATTGTTAAGTTTGGAATGAATGTTACCTCGCAGTTCCAACACGTAGAAGAAGCTGTAGCTCTCTGAAACTTTTCCTGTTATGAATGCTAATTTCAGAAGGTAGTGACACCCTACACACTATATCATTACGCTATTATCTGAACAAATGTTCTCAAGTATTTATGGAAAATTATTACATGTCAATACTGTTGTCATTGTGTTTGGGGATATGGATGTATCAGATGGTGGATCAATAACCTTCAGACCAACGTTTGACAGTGGACTGAACTTTGATAAACACATCAACACAGTGGTTAGGGCTAGTTTCTTTCAGTTGTGTCTCTTGGCCAAAGTCTAGCCTTTTCTTACGCATACTGACCTTGAAAAAGCCATCCATGCGTTTATCAGCTCAAGACTGGACTACTGTAATGCTCTGTATGTTGGCATCTCCCAGTCGTCCATCAGCCGTCTGCAACTTGTACAAAATGCCGCAGCTCGGCTTTTAACAAACACCCGCAGACGAGAGCACATCACCCCCGTCCTCTACTCTCTCCATTGGCTGCCAGTGCAGTCAAGAATTGTTTTTAACATTTTAATGTTTGTTTTTAAAGCTCTTAATGGTCTCGCCCCGCCATATTTGTCTGAGCTTTTAACTGTACGGGTCCAACACAGAGCCTTGAGGTCTTCAGATCAGCGCCTACTTGAAGTCCCCAGGACGCATTACAAACATTGGGGTGACCGCTCGTTCTCTGCTGCTGCACCCAAGCTCTGGAACAAGCTCCCTCCTGATACGCGCACCATCACTGACCTCGGTCTTTTTAAATCAAAACTCAAAACCTCCCTGTTCAGAAAGGCTTTTAATACCTAGTTGCATGTGACATTTTATTTCATCTTATCCTATCTTTTATTTCACTTTGGTCACCCTTTTGGGCTGTTGGAAAGGGCTACATAAATAATATAAACTTAATAAGTAATAAAAACTTTGATTGATTGATTGATTGATTCTACTCATATAGAAAATATAAGCCAGGTGTTCCTTTCTGGTCACAACATAACATCTGGTTGATGAGATTGGCAGAGTTGCAGCAGTCGACCCAAAACAATGACCTGATGCTGTGACAGGTGTTAATTCTCTGTGGGTTCATCACTGTGAGCAACTCCTTTGACATTATGTGTGGTCTATTAATGTAATGTTAATATAAAGATATCAATTAGTGTAGCTTTAATGTTAATTTTAGTCGGTGCAGGTGGTTGGTCTGACAGATACGATTACAACTTGAGGCTACAAAGTCTAATTTAAAAATCATTCAAGGTCATGTAGTGTCATTCTACAACAGGGTTGCGCAACAAAATGCAAGCTGTCGTCACTTTATGCTACATGCAAGGAATTGCTATTCATGGTGGAGTGCAGAGGATGATGTACAAAATGTCTTAGGGTCAGAGCATGTGACTGGATGCACATTTCTCTTTTATGTATAATGTATGGAGACACAGCAGATTTCAGTCTGTTCATGGACTAAAGTGCTTCTCCAACCAGTCACTATTCATGCCAGAGGTGTTGGGCTGTCACCACTTGCATCTTTCAAATATCAGCCAGGCAGTGAAGGTAAACGTAAAATCCCCAGAGTCCTTGTGTTTGCGCTTAGCTGAACTACGACCATGTGTTTCAATTACAGATAGACTGAAGGGCAGTGAAGGACAATGTTCCTGAAGGGAAATGAATTCAGTGTAGAATTGTGCAGGGAGTGCTCACACACACACACACATTCAGAGGTTAGGCTTTGTTGTGAGTGACACTGTGAGTTAATTAACCATGTCACCCAATTTAACAGTCCCACACAGGCTGGCTATTGATCTGAGATGAACACCAGTGACACTCAAATAGGTCAAATAAATATTGGTGAACCAATCGGTCAACACTTTATCTAAATGTGTAATGTGAGGGTCAGGAGTTATCCATATCCTTTGCTTAGAGTCCTGGACTGTGCAAATATAACCTGACCCTTGTTGCTTTCAAAGTCATATTGCTCATTTCCTTTCAGCGCCTCATAAACTGCTTATTTAGACATGCTGCTTATGTGTCCCTGTGGATAATGTTTTACAAATGACGTATTAAATCTCACAGTGGCTTTTATCCTATGT
This sequence comes from Pempheris klunzingeri, assembly GCF_042242105.1. Taxonomy (NCBI): domain Eukaryota; kingdom Metazoa; phylum Chordata; class Actinopteri; order Acropomatiformes; family Pempheridae; genus Pempheris; species Pempheris klunzingeri. The sequence continues at coordinate 19,122,458 of NC_092033.1, read as the reverse complement.
TTTATCGTCTGAATTAGGACCAACCAACCCTCCAACGGACAGATCAAGCAAGGTAATTACTTCTATTAGCTCCTTTTCACCTGCTCCAATAGTCAGGATTCATTAAGCTTATCAGTTTATTAATCCACATGTAGTTAAGCACCGGGGACCTCCAGGGTCCTGCTTAACAAAAGCAGTATCACCTGTCTCGTTACCACCAGGTGGCATTCAGTGAGCATGGCCCCATATTCTGGCTTCTTTCAAAGAACAGTCAGACAGTCGCCACCCCTCGACACCCAAATTAGCCTCAAATTAGAGAAAACTTTCGTTTGCATGACTGAAGTTAATTACGATACCTTCAAAATTTGGTTTAATTAAGAAAGGGAAATGCACAGGCCTGCTGTTTTATTTAACAGCAAACTTTTAATACTCTGCACTTGACATGAGAAGAAGTTAACTAATTTCTCTTTGTTAAAGACGTGCTGCTCTCTAAATCATTAACCCTTTAACGTCCTCACCAAGAAAAAAGCAATGCAAAAATGTATTCTTTATATATTTTATTTCCTTGGGACACTAATTACAAAAATCAATGTTTTTTTATGAACAGACCCCACATTTTTTGAAATATTGGCCTCTACCAAACGGTTGAGATGTCGTAAGTAAAACATGTTTTCATTAAGATATAGTGAGTCAAAATGTGCTCTACCATATGGTTGAGCAGAAGGTTAAAGGGTTAAGAGACAAAAATAAAACCACAGGCCTATGTTCACAGGCCGAACCTCCACAAAGCACCTCAGAAACTCTACCTGCCTTTTTTAACTCACACTGGCAATGTTGGTTGGTTTGTTGTTCTCTCAGTCCATCTGTTCTGATCTGAGATCTATACCCTATATCAGGTATGGGCTATATCAATACGTCGATTGCAATCAACCGGTAGATCGCGTGACATTCAAAAAAAAAGATTTTAGTCCATCATCTATCATCCCTAATTAGGACTAAGCGGTTTAGAAATGCATGTATGTATCCTCCCTATGGTGTTTGTGACTTGATTGACGTACAGGGCGGCCAGTCTCAGATCTCTTCTCTGCTATGGGTCACGGGCAGGGACATGCACGGTCAAACGTGCTAGCTACTGTGAAACTCCAGCGAGTGACGTGACCTAGTTATCCTTCCAGTTTATATCCACTAAAGAAGAGTGAAATGAGTAGGGGAGCTGGACCAAGTAAGACACCAAAAACGTACCACTTCCATGCGGAATGGATGGAGAACTTTTTTTTCACCATGTCATATTCGAAGTGCATTTGTGTGATCTGTCAATCTGTCATTGTTATTCCAAAGAAGGGAAATGTGGAGAGGCACTTACGAAGTGTTCATAAAAACTGCGACACTGACTTCCCGCCGAAAAGCGAGCTAAGAAAGAGAAAGGTGAGGGAACTAAAATCACACTTAAGTGGACAGCAGTAATTTCTCACACAGTTAAATTCAAAAGCAAAGGCAGCCACCGAAGCATCGTTCCGGGTGAGTCACTCCATCATTAAGCATAAGAAGTCCGTCCAAGATGGAGAGATGATAAAAGAGGCCTTTCTCAATAAAGTCTTTGAAAGACTGAAAGATCTCTCCCCGTGTGTGCTCTTTCATGGGCAGTATTGTTAACAGCTCCTCTTTTGCAGTCACATCTGGAAACACCATCCGAATAAAAATGCACAGCTGGGCTGTCTCACTTATGTCTGTAGACTCGTCCGGTGAGAAACACTCACAGCCTGTCCGTCCTTGGGAGCTGGATCTCTCCTTCACTGTGGTGATTGTTTGTTCGCTTACACTTGTTTATTTCAGTGAACTTTGTAAAGCACTGTGAGACACTCTGTTGTGATATTGGGCTATACAAATAAAATTGAATTGAACTGAATTGAAAAATTGAATTGAAAATCACCTGTTCTATTCAAGCGAGACCTCTTCAAAGACAACTGCTCCGCGCACATCTGGGGGAGGCTGACTGCAGCTACTCTGACCTCCTGCTACACACTGAAGTGAGATCGATAAGTAGGGGGAAATTCCTGCAGAGATTTCGAGAGCTCTGTCCGCAGGTAAAGGAGTTCCTCCTTGTCAGTAAACATCATGACGATCAGTGGCTGCTAAAGAGACTGACCAATTCTGTCACACTGAAGCTGTTTCCACCTACTGCAAGGTGAATATTTGCCTCATGTTACTCGCTCAAGTTTGATCACCAAATCCTTTAGTAGGAATCATTTAATTTTTCACACAAATTGAAGATTTTCAACTCGTGTGACAAGTGAATTTGCGCAGCAATCGCTCGCATCCTTCACGTCACCTGAAATGATTTCTCGTCTTCTTGTGCCTATTTGTGTCTTGGCATTGAGTCTGTATGTAAGTTGCCAGCAGGAAAAGTTTGCTTTGTGTTTGGTGGAAACACACCTTAAAAGGATAATCAACAATTATTAATAATGAATGAAGTTACTGATGCTGTGCTGCTGTGTGCAAAAGTACCACTTCTGAATTTGGAGATACATATAATACTGGGTGATGACCATGGCTATTTAATAATATGAGTAAAGGGTCCCTGGGCCAGAGATGGAGGGACTGCACTCTTGTATGTACCTTCATAACTTATGTGAATTGAATGTTCACATAAATCAAAAAAATTTTTTTCAGTGAACTTTGTAAAGCACTGTGAGACAACTCTGTTGTGATATTGGGCTATACAAAATAAATTGAATTGAATTGAATTGAAATGTATATTTATTTATTTTAAAAGACCATAATGATGGAAAATAATGAAAATGATTATTGAAGATATTATAAATGATAATATTATAAATGAAGTAAGTTAAATCCTATAATGTTAAACTGTTGAACTGAAGAACTCAGCACTCAAATGTTAACGTGTTCTCTTTGACTGTGTGCAGATTCTGTTCTTACCTACAAACAAATCCCTAATAAGAAAACACTGGTGAATGCCAGAGTCTGCATGAGAACTGTGTAAGTGGATCTTAAGAAGAATTTTTTTTTTTGCTAAGAAAGGTTGGTGATCTTTTCTTTGTTCAGTCATAATAATCAGTCAGCAGAGATCAGAGACAGCAGCACGCTGCTTCCTCCTCCATTTTTTCCAGGAACTCATCAACGAGTTGATAATTCCAAAGAATACTGCAAATGCTTGGGCTTTCATCAGAGGGCCACAGGCTCAGGCCTAAATGAAAGTGTACAGCCCGCCGGTCATTATTGCTAAACAAGCCCTGACAAGGTGATGCAGGAGTTTGCTGCGGGGGTTCGATTTGCGATAACCGCTTGTTTTTTTTTACCTCCAGCTTATTACACAGCTTCATACTAAAGAGATCAACCGTCGGAAACAAAATACTGACTTAAGAACAATTTCAATGGTTTAAAAATTATTTTTTAGTTTCCGCTATCAGAAAGCCGTCCATAGCAACAGTCTGTTATAGATAGCAACGGTGTGCCATACAGAAACAACAGACCATAAAATGCAGTAATTGACCAATCAGAGTATTGGTCAATTAACTGCTGAGCTGAAAATCCTCAAGAACTTAACTTTAACTGCCCCTAGTAGCATAATTACATTTTCTGTCACTGTGCCAACCTGCAGATTCTTCTCTCACACCAGGACAGACTTTTCCCAGCAACCCTGCTAGACCAGAGGTCTGCAACCTTTAGTATCAAAAGAGCCATTTTTGCCCCCTCTCCCACCAAATAACATTCATCTGGAGCCGCAAAACCTATTTGACTCTTAAAATGAATATAACACCGCGTATTAAGTTTTATATATAGTTATACAACATATAAAAGAACTAAAGTTTGTTGCATATATGAAGTTATAGAACTACAAAAAGAAATGTGTTGACATTTTATTGTTCTAACAAAGGAAAACACCAAACTCTGAGGAGGAGGAAAGAAAACACCGGCATGTAAAGGCCTACTTTGAAATATAACACAGAACCATGCAGGTCCATTTGAGTCCTCGCCTTATTTGTGGAAAATTACTAAAATAAAAAGTATTTGACTTTGACATAAATAAACCATACAGTCCCTGACAAAAGTCTTGTCGCTTACCGAAGTTGTTGGAACAACAAATAATAACTTGACTTGTAGTTGATCAATTGGAATCTGAAATGGTTGATATGAAAGGCAAAGGCCTCTGGATTATGTGTATTGTACCAAAATAAGGTTTTGTATCATTCACTGAGTTTTATCATTTAATTAGAACAGAAAGGTCAGATTTGGCTTGGACAAAAGTCTTGTCGTGCCTTTAAATGATTCAACCAATCACAGATTAGAGCTTCACCTGTGACAAATACTGTCATTAACACATTCCCAGGTGTGTATAAAAAGAACCCCAGCACACCAGACCTTCATCTGAAGTGCAACCTGACCTTGCACAACATGCCAAAGATTCAACCACAGATCAAAGTGCTGATCATCAAGAACCTGAAGACCAAGTCTGCTGCTGAGGTGGCAGACATCTTCAGTGTATCCAAACGTCAAGTGGAGAGGATAAGAAAACAATTTGAAGAAACTGCTGAAGTTCATGACAAGCCCAGGTCAGACAGACCCCGTAAGACAACTGTTCGAGAGGACCGTTTGTTGCTTGGACAGTCCAGGGCCAGCCCTTTTTCAACTGCAGCAGAGCTGCATGAGAAGTGGTCACCAGAAACCCCTGTATCTCGAAGAACAGTTTGTCGAATTCTCTCACGCAGTGGTCTCCATGGCCAAATTAGTGCTCAGCAGCCAGCATTAAACAGAAGGCAACTAAAAAATCGTGTTGCATTTGCAAAGGCCCACAGCTTGGTGACCTTTCTGTTCTAATTAAATGATAAAACTCAATGAATGATACAAAACCTTATTTTGATACAATACACATAATCCAGAGGCCTTTGCCTTTCATATAAGCCATTTCAGATTCCAATTGATCAACTACAAGTCAAGTTATTATTTGTTGTTCCAACAACTTCGGTAAGCGACAAGACTTTTGTCAGGGACTGTATAGCTGCAGCCTAATAGCTTTAAAAAGAGTAACATAAAAATAGTCCAGCTTGTATCTGCTATCTGCTCAATATTGTTTACATCACTTGACTCATCACAGGCGACCAAGCTGGAGCTGAATTAATGTCCTTAATTTGTTGACTGGTGATGTTTGCTGCCATCTTAATGGTCCTGTCCTCGACGGTCTTCGCAGAGAGAGGCATATCTCTCACTTTCTGGACAATTTCATGTTAGTTTTTGAAGTCCTAGAACAGATGCTCTGATATTTTAATGAATGTTTCTTTCATGTATTCTCCGTCTGTGAACGGCTTCTCACGCCTTACTATCTCCCAAGCTGCCACAAATCGTTGCCGACCTCTGTGCTAGACCATCAGTTAGTACAGAATGTATTTTTGTATTTACAAATAAGAAATGATTTGTATTTTAATGAAATACATCTGCTCATACCAGTATTTTATTTTGAGATATTTGATGAGTAAACATGACGTATAATCAGGTGTGCTTGAGATATACCCGATATCAAATACCAGGGGACAGGCTGGGGGGGTTTGTTCACAGTGACGTTTGGTTACATGTTAGAATGTATGGGTAAGTCAAGAGAACTGTCCAAACAGTTAAGAGAGGAGATCGTTGCCTTACACAAACAAGGAAAAGGATACAAAAAGACCCTCTCTACATTTAAGAGTAGACTAAAAACCTTCCTTAGTGATAAAGCCTATAGTTTAGGGCTGGATCAGGCCTTGGACCAGCCCCTAGTTATGCTGCTATAGGCTCAGACTCCTCTCAGGTTCCTGTGGATCCTGGTCCTGGTTCTCCTGCTGTGGTTCTCTGGCTTCATGAATCACTGCTGAGGACCGTCAGCCACCAACACTTTTTACTGATATCAGTCGTGCTATTATTATTCATAGATTAACTATTGTCATGTGTTTCAGTGTTACCATATTGGTCATTATTAGTCACATTCCTATTGTCAACACTATAGTTGCTGTTATTATTTTGGTTGCTGTTTGTTTTGTCTCCAGATTTCTGAGGAGGCAGGAGGGCAAAAACCCTCCAGAGACTGTAAAAGACCTGCAGTAATACTTGGTGGCAGTCACTGAGTCAGTCACCCAGAGTGTGCGGAAATCCATATGCGCACACAAGCTCCACCCACTCCCGAGTGCGAGTGCGCTGCTGCTGGACTGGGAGTGAGCAACTGAGTGATTTGTTCGTTTTGTTAGTTGGGCTGAGATTCCTCAGGAACGCTGCTCTGGTGAACCTGGTGTCTGGATGTGCATCACATTAGCAGCAGGGCACAACAGCTAAAAGGTGCTCTACTGAGTACTAAAGATGCTCGTCAAGAAGGGGTTGAGTAATTTTGAAACTGTAGTAGTCATTAAAAGTGTAATTAGTTGTGTTGAGCTATTTCAATTGTTCTTGTTTGAGTTGTTCATTGAACACAGCTGAAAGTTTGTACAAAATGCTAATACACCTAATTTGCAAAGGGGGTTGAATCATTTTGAGAGCATCTGTATGTACTGAATTGCCTTCTATTAAAAGCAATTTAAGGAAGGCTGAAATAATTCTTAAAACCTGCGAAAGACGAAATAGCACAATCATCTTATTTTGAACAAACAGCTGAAACCAATAGTACACTGAGGGGCTTTGCTGCTACAGCCTCACGTGGTCAGGTATGACCTGAAGTTTATGCTGGCTAATGTTAGCAGTCTGAATCCGTTTTCTGACTCCATGACTGAGTTCTTTATGTGCTGCACACCACCGATAAACATTTCAATGGTTTTACCACAGAAATGAAAGGAAATACATCACACCTTAGCAAGAGACATGTGAGTGCTTCCTGTTTGTGGTCCCACTGGACTCTCTCTCAGTCTGCTCCCCTAATGATGATGTTCTTAATGCAACTGACTCTGGAGGATTTTAGTAAATGAGGGGAAATTCAATATCGGATTATTGCCACTTGCCACTGGCTGCTGTTGAGGAAAAGTTCTAAAAGTTCTTTGGAGCTTCTCGGCTCCGTAGCTACACTGATTCTTAATGCACAACTATAAATCATGCTTAACTGCCTTCAACAATCGGATGTGAATCTGCTCATAATGCAAAGTGGCTGCCCATTTCCATCTGTGTTTTTAAGTGGATAACTCAAAGGCTCATGAAATGATCTCAAAGAAAACAGTCCTTGCACGTTCATTTGCTTTCTTCCTGAGTTATATTAGAGGATCGATGCCACTCACATATTTGCCTGGTAAATATGAGGCTACATCTAGCAGCTGGTTAGCTTCACATAGCATAATGACTGGAAACAGGTAGAAACAGCCAGCCTGGCTCTGCCCAGAGGTAACAAGATCTGCCTACGAGCACCTTCTGAGCTCTTCAATTAACATGTTAGGTATTGTGATGAACTGATAATTAGCTGAATCACAACACAGCTACAGTCCCTTAACCCTTGTATGGTGTTTGGGTCTGTAGGACCCGTTTTCATTTTTTTATCAAGAGCAAAATGATACGATTAATTATTTTTCCAAACTCAGACTCATTGGCCTTGGCTCATATTGATGAGTCTGAGTTTGAAAAAATTATTAATCGTATAGTTTTTCTTTTGATAAAGAACATGAAAACGGATGAAATCGGGTCCACAAACCCGAACACCATTCAAGGGTTAAACAGGTGATTCATGGCTTCATCTTGTTCAATTTAACTACTAAATTTAGTTAATTCACCTGAACAAATGTCCAGCAACATTCTAATAGTTCTAAGTCTTTGTCAAGCTGCTGGTCACCCCACTTCCTGTCCCGCTCTTGGCTGCAGGGCCTCAGCCTGCTCAAAGTGCCATGAAATGATGGACTGTGTTGTCAGCTGAAGCAGGCTGGTGCAGGGCCTGAGGCGCTGCAGGCCTCTTTGTTTCATTAGCATCATTTGATGAGCGGCGTCTGAGTGCCGTGTGTCCCTGGCATCAATCTGAAAGCCTCTGTCTGTGTGTGAGTAGGATGATAGTCATAGAATGATAATTCAGAAATGTCTCGGCACGCATCACATCCTGCCAGTGCCGGGACGGGGGGTGGGGCTACTGTCTCCAAAATGTCAGCTGTAAAGGTGCGAAGGGAACAGTGTTGCCAGGTGTACGATAATTATCGTATTTGTACGATCCAAAAATCCAAAAAAAGGCCAAAAGTACGATAATTTGACAGTTTCCGTGAACATGTGGTTCCAATCAGCCTTGCTCAAATCTGCCATACAGTTTTTGTGAACTCTGAAGGCATCTCTTATCATGTGACATTTCCAACCAATCATAATTGGTTTAGCGTGAGCTACGTCACCTGGATACAGGTGACGTTGGTCTCAGAATAACGAGCATGATTGGCTCAAAAAAGTTAACCTGCCGTGTCATCACCCTAACGGTGGGTGGCCTAGTGATTTAGCTCATTAGTTCCCACCTGTCATTTGTTTATGGGGAACACATTAGTGTAACACGACTAAGTTGGAGCTGCTGTGGTGCCGTGAATGATCCATTCCGTACTGAAGTCACACAGCAGTGGATGAGGATGCTTTTAAACACATATAGAACGACTATATTTGACTATCGTGCAACAGTAAGCTTGTTATTTTGGTTATGACGGGTGGACGATAATTTACCCCAAAATACGATAATTTCGAGTCTGTGGTACAATAATTCTACATTTCCCACCTGGCAACACTGGAAGGGAAACACTGCTGTGTCATTTTCAGTTTAGCCGGTGAAGGGCTAAGAGGAGTGTGGAGGTCATCAACTTCGCAGGAGCAGAACAACATAACAGTTTAGTTGGAAGGAAACAAAATGACAACATGGCTACCACCCAAACTGGAGTTAAAGATGTGACTCATCAGTGGCATAATGCTGTAGTAGAGAACACTGAAGTTCGAGCCTCGACGGATGTGCTCTTTTTTCAGTTACTCATTTTAGGAAGACAGACAGCCCCTCCGAGTCTGAGGCAAATATCTTGGGGTCCTGGTCACAATTGATTGTAAAATGGTGCTGATTATCAGCAGATGATGTGGCAGTGTGAGCAGTTGGTCTTATCCCCCGCTCCAACTTTGCTCCAGTACTGCTTACAGCATGACGTTGAAGCACACCCAAATACGGCCATATCTGATCATGTCATTTATTGTTCTGTTTGTGGGAGGGTCTGAGACAGAGAGAAGTCTAAAGAGACACACGAGACAAGAGAGAGAGATGATAACAGATAGATTTCTTATTTAAACTTGTTGGTTTAATAAAAACTGAGCTACCTTCCTTTGGCTGCAGTCGTGTAAGTGGCACCGCTGTGTTAATGCAGCAGGGGTGTCAACACAAAGGCCTGGCCCTCAAGTCTACACATCTTATCTTAAACCTAATCTTGATGCCAAATCCACTGCCTAGCCACAACCAACACTAACGTGAGAGCCCACCGTAAAAGACTTCTGTATCTTCCACACTGTCAGCTCTGTATGTAGTTGCTACGACATTCCTGACGTAACTGCGAAGCTTCTCAGGAGGAGCTTCTCTGACTGAACAGATCCGTAGATGACTCTGACCCCTGAACTCATTTTCACCTTATTAAGAAGGAAAATCATTCCACATTAGCACTGGTCGTTCCTCCTCTGCTTGCCTGCCACCGTGAGTCCGACAGTTTTCCTTCAGGGTCACACAGGCCTCATTTGCACAGAGAAATCCTCAATTCAATGTGTCAGCTTTGGTTTCTACTGCTTCACAAAGGTGTCCCTGAGGGCCAAGACCTTTCCAGATGTATCTCTGTCTGGTTGAGACTGAAGAAGAAGTGACTCTATACATTATTAAATGTAAATGCATTCACTCAGACTAGCTCAGCATTGTACACTGTATAATGCTCAGAGAGAACTAGTGGCACCTTTGAACTCTTACCTACCTGAAGAGTGAATGCACCAGAAGGGTAACTGGCAGTTCATCTGTTAAAACAAACTGACAAGCATTTCAGGCATATGAGTACCTTTATATGTGAGCTGATAAAGCATTATCAGTTGCATAAGTGTCAGTGACTCAAACCTCCAAACTGAGGTGAAGGATTCCTCACAGGAAAGTTTCAAAAATCGGGACAACTGCTGAAGGAGGAGCAGTGATTGTAATTTAAACCTCTCTGCAAAGGGAAACTGGCAAACCCAGCCTCAAAAATCAGCACAGAGCTGAGGAGAAATAAGTTTTAGTGTGACCTCTGTGATATATGTCTTCTCTCTTGGAGCTGGTCAGGTGAGTGTCAACAGCACGTTTACTGCATATCTGCATTTGTAGCAAAGCAGACACAGAGTGGAAAGACGGCATCACAAGCCCCCCAGAAGTGGGCCTGGTTTTGAAGCCAATTTTACATAGTGGCCAAACCATGTAATTAGAACAATGGTGTCCATAATATCTAACCAAGTACAGCTAGCTCAACTTTTACATACTTTTCAAGCCAGTTAACGTTATTTTGTCCACGGATGTTCACATATTGCCTCGCACAAAATCCTCCACTTTTCTTTTCAATGATCTTCCTGTTGTCTTCTTTAAAAAATTAAATGCTGACATTCATTTGTTTAAAACTTAAAGACAAAAAATTCAATTGAAAAGAAAAACACACATAAAGGAATAGTTTAAAAAAATAGGCTTTTTCACATTCTTGTTGAAAGTTAGATGAAAAGATTATTATGACTTTGGAGTTCTTATTAAAAAATCCCAGTTAACATATTTGTCACTGCTGTTCACTTACTGTAAGCATATATCATTAATATTACCCATCTGCAGCTGTTTGTATGGCCCTTTCACCTGTTGTAGACTCAGTATTTGGAGGAAACAGCTGCACATTCATACTAAACTCTTGCATAGTTAAAGATAAACCAGACACGGGAGCTGGAGAATTTGAGAAGAACAGCGAGAGGTGTGTGTCCGCAGCTGACCTAAATGTAGCACACACACACCAATCCCCCCCACACCTCAGGCACGACGCCTGGGGAGCATGTCCATCCTTTCCGGCAGAATTCTCGAACAGACAGAGTTGAAGTATTTAAAGCGGCAGCAGGCCTGCACTACATCCATCAGACTGCTAAAGAGGGGAAATACAGCAGCTTTGCATGTTGCTTGTAGGCAGCTGTGTTTTACAGTGGAACTGTGCCGGGCCAACAAGTCACTCCAGAGTGGGGAAATAATACTCTCCCTCACACACACTGGACCACAGAGAAAATAATGACAAATGAAGTAAAATAAATAGAGCTGTGTCCAGTATCAGATCCACTAGAATCTGAATCCCTTTGATCACCTTTCACCAAACTTCAGAGGAGCCTGATAAATTCATTCATAAGCTTCAACTAAAACCTGATAATTAAATAAGTAGTGCATGTTATGAACTTGTACTGGAACTTGTTAGGAGGTCAGCCTCGTATGATCTGTCACGGCACAACACCTCAAGCAACCACAGTGACCGTCAGTGACGGCTAAGACGAGGAGCCTCGTACCCAAACAGTTGGTATGTTGCTCTATGCTGACAAAAAAGAGCACTGAGGGATAAAGGAGCTCAGTGCATGTGGGTGTTTAAGAACAAACAGAATCAGTTATCAGAACCCAATCCTGTAAAAAATGTTAGTTGATACAATACATGGGATAAATACTTGATTTGGATCACAGAGGTTGCTCCTAAAAGCACATTTATGAGCTGAATCTTCTCCATCATCCACGGTCAAACACCTCCGGTTCCACTTCTTTTATCTCTCATGTTTTCTGGAGAATGGGAGTTATGGATTTCTATGTGCAGAGACACATGAGAACCTACGGTGCACGGAGCAAAACAACGTGGAAACACCATGGCAGCTCCTGCATCCACTCCGCATGCCCAAAGTGTCAGGAGTTGCTTGGCAACAGGCACAGAGGTGAATCACGGAGCTAAAATGGTGGCATCTCAAAAGCGGAGAAACCAACCTCTTGTAAGCAGTGATGACTCTGCTCTGACGGATATGGAAAAAAAAAAAACACCCAGAAAACAGCTGCCAACTGCTGAGGTCTCACTCCAAATGCTGCGAAGATTGTATCTTCTGAGAGCAAATGAAAAATGAATGAAGGAGATTTTAGTTTTAGAAAAAGAAGAAAATCAGGCTGTGGAAACTGGCTGGAGTGCAGGATTCTTGGTGGAGGCTGTTCTGTTCAGATCTGCCTTGCATGTATTTATGAGAACAGCTTGAGAGTTTTGAATATATTAACCAAGGCAAAGTTTTTGAAACATGATACATTTATAGAGAGGTGGATTGAAGCCAAGGAAATCTTAAGTGTTGCTGATAAAGTCTCAAGTCAAGTACTAAACTTTCCAGTCCTACACAAGCCACACTGTAGTGTGATTCCTGTGGTTACCAGATATACTAGCATGTTATATGTGTTCATCTTAATATTCACATGAACCACCTGCAGGTGGATAGTGTGAAACCGTTGGCTAAGACTACTAGAGGTCAAAAACTCACACACAATGCAAGCTTTAGCTGCTAATGCTTCTTCCACCTGGCCCGCTCCTGCTCACTAAGGCCATGTGCTGTTTTATTTATAGGAACACGGCTCCACACCACGATGCTGAAAATACCAAATTCAGAATGACACTGATCCAGGACCAGGGGTAAACAGTACCCAGCCAGCAGCATTTACAGTCATTCTTCCTTAGACTGCCCAAAAGGTCACCCTGTGAGCCACAGCCCATGTTTGCTGTGGTCCAGGGAGGAGACACGTTCTGATTCAGGATGTGAGAAATGATTTAGTAAGAAAGTAAAAATGTCAAACTCTGATCATGGCTTAATGAAATCATATAAAACAGCTTTGAATCACAGTGTAAATGTGTCGTTGTACGTTTGTACGTGTCGTTTGCGTATCGATCGTGCGACTAAACGTGTGGAATCATCCGAGGGGGACAGACGTACACCCCTGCAACCAACTGCATCCTTCGCTCCCTTTATGGTGAGACATACCATGCTAATGTTACAGCATCTGTATTTTGCCTCTAGTCTTCTAGTCATTTCCACCACTCAGAGCACTTTTCCATCCCATCCTCAGTCACCCATTCACACATCCTTCATTCAGGAGGAGGAGGAGACCGTTCTTTCACACGCTGAAGCTGCTTCAGGAGCAAGTTGGGGTTCGAGCCATCGACCCACACCCGCTTTACCTCTGAGCCACAGCTGCCCACAGAGCAGCCCTCAGAACAGTGAGTGAGAGCCCCCCCCCACCCCACCCACACCGCCTGTCTGTGTCTCTGAGAGGGTGGAGAAAGCGTGTCAGTCAGTGTCAGTGTCAGTAATCAGACCATCTATGAATGAGATGTGGCTTATGCTAGACTTTGGTGATTGATTATTGCTTCCCAGTGCTGGATGCAGAGATCTTTGTCACACTCTGACGGCAGCCTGAGATTGTGTCTCTGATGAAATGACTGATCAATTCACTTTCTGCTAAGCTGATAAAGCTTGGATAAGTGGTGGAACATCTTTAGGACAGCACTTCTTTTGACTATTAGAGATCAAAATCACATGTTTTGATTATTTTTTATTCACTTGCTCTAATAGAAATAAAATAATCCCATCACATAACAACAAATGCAAGGTTTCTGACTTCTTTTTAAGCAAACTGACAATCTACCAGGATGAAAAAACGCTCAAGAAATAAGCTGTAGCCAAACTGAAGCGACTGTATTCCGTGATAAGAAGAAAGTCTTTATCTTGTGTCCATGGTGACTGTGACATATTGAATCTGAGTTGTTAACCTTTAGTTGAAGGTGCCGAGATTTTCTCTCACAGCACACAAAGAGTCATCCTTGGGGCTTTCAGCAGAACTTTCAGCCATAGAAAATGACGTCTTTTCATCTCATCTCCACTTCGCTACTGAATGGAAGTCCTTCCAGTCATCCTCCCATACAAACACATGCTCACTGTATAAATCAGACATTTGGAAGCCAGAACGGCTGCTGGCAGATTTGGTTAGAGGGCTGTTTGAGATCGAGATACGACACACAGACACAGGACAAATGACCGTCATCGTCTGCCGCTAGCAAAGACAAATGAGACACTCAAACGTTTGACCTGAACTGATCAGTCAGATTAATGGACAGCATCATTTCTCATCATTTGTCATTCAAAAGGAAGAGATATCATTCATCACATCATCTGACAACCTACAGGTTAATATTAACCACATATCTCTATATTGGTGTCATTCTTTCAAGAAATATTGTTTAATTTCAATATCATTTATCAGGGCATAACTGTAATGATGAGATGACGTAAAATAATATAATCCAGGTCGTAATAGTCACGATGTTTCATATCAGTCTCGCCAGTGTCTCCTATTCTTCTGCTGGGAGATTTGTAGTGGTTGAATCCTGAGGCTGTGCACGTAACCTTTCTCCCCTCTGCTAACCTGATGAGAGTCATTACTGTGGATTGACATATGGGGAACCTGTGCTTCAGGAGGAAGCCATCTGGCATCATGCTTGCTGGCAAGCCTTCACATTTGCAGTACAGCAGTCTTTCTATACCCAGGGAAACATTTCTCTGGCTGCATCACTCCACCTGTACCTGCATATATACATGTATTTGTACTTTTAATTGTCTGTGCCTGGACCAGTACATGTATCTGCACCTGTGCATGGACATGTATCTATACATACAGTGGTGGCCAAAATTATTAGAACACTTGGCATATTTAAGAGGTTTCAGTTGTTTTTGTTGAATTGGCCATTAAAATACCCATAAAACGAATGAAATATCTACCAAGTCATCATTATGCTCTATAAACCATAGAATAGAGTCCTCATAAGGAGAGTTAGGTCATTTTCCTTACAAAAAAACAAACTAGGCCTATTTCACTGTCAATGTCACACAATCATGTTCTTTCACAGAAGAAGCCAAATTACTTGTGTAATCATTGTCAGGTGATGCAAGAGTCTTAGGACACGGCTGTGTGATTCTTTTGAATGTACAAGGCCCATCCTGCTCATCAAGTGATTGGTAACATCAGGGGTTTGTCACTGAGGCCACACCACCAATTGGTATGAATTCAAAGCCTCAATTCAAAGCGCATGTTGCTCTTCTTTGAGCAAGGTTAAGGTGAAGAAGGAGCTAACGAGTGAGCAACGGGTTCGAATAAAGGCCCTTTTTGATGCTGGCTGAAGTTACCGCCACATAGCCAAGGACTTGATCACTCAATGAATCTTTATTTATATAGTGCCAATTCATAACAAATGTTATGGATTCAAGAATCCCCACATGAGCAAGCATGTGCAATGAGCATGAGCAATCCTGCCACAGTGGCAGGAAAAACTCCCCTTTAACAAGAAGAAACCATAGACAGAACCAGGATCAGAGGGGGGCGGGTCAGGGTCAGGAGAGAGGGGGGTGGGAGGGCAGATGCACAGCAAACAACCATAATAATAGTAACTATATTACTGATAAAAGGAGAATGACTAATAATAAGCGCTTTAACACTACATTCACACACCACTCACACACTGATGGAAGGCTGCCAACCCTAATCTGATCTGGACTGGCCTTCTGATTGGTGGACGACCTGCTGTACCTTAATTGACTCACAGCTGCTAACTGACAGCAGCAAACACAACACACAGCCTGTCAGTAAGTATTATACTGCAGCCAGAGCTCATCTATGCACGGTATAGTGATTAAAGTAGCCTAAACACCCTAAGGGCAACACACTGGTACTTCCATAGTCCCGTAGTGCATTGTTAGACAATGAGAGAAGGTGAGGGAAGCAGGACTTTTTCACAAAAATCGAACAATGATACAAATACAAGAGCTGTTGGCTCACAACAGCCTGTACGCCTGCATCAGTTTCATCCATTCATTTTTTCCCTGCTATTTTTCATGGATGCTAGACAGCTTAATCCCACCTCCTAGGCTCTGATTTTTCTCCAGCCAGGTGAAACATAGAGGCAAAGTTCCTCCCATGTGCTCCATGGGACCTTATCTCAAAGAAAATATGTACAGTAGTCAAAAGACAGGGACAAATATTTTTTTTATTCCCACTTGAATTTGACCATGAATTACACATACGACGTTTGTCAATTTCGAGGATCATTTTGCAAGCCAAGAAAGTGGCAGCAGAGACTGAGGAGGCTCATTTTCCCATTGCCTAGGGTACACACACACACACACACACACACACACACACACACACACACACACACACCTCAAGGTCTCCTTTTCCCTCCAGCAAGCGTCTAAATCTTGATTCGACGTTCATGTCCATGTTTTTGGTAGAATACCAGGGTCAGAGATGACGCTCATATCTAAGCATGGGTTTGACGACACACAATAAGTCTTGATTCCTCCTACTGACATGGGACTGAACTCAGCTACCAGCCAGCAGGGATCACTGACCGAAACGTCTGGGAGCAGAACTCTTTATGAATGAGATTCAAAGTGGCACCACAAAACTACCGAGGCAGAGGACTTTAGTCTATGTGGTGCTTCACTGTAACTGACTGGAGATCAGTAAGATTCACATTCATTTGTCACATCAGGCCTGTTGCTCTGCAGTGCTTTGTGTTCTGATTATATTAAAAGTAAGGTCATGATAGTTATATAACATTTTTGCAAGGCTTAACCCCTTGTTGACTGTTGCCTCAAACCCCTTCCGGTCTTGATGCAGCTGAGGTGGCCTCTGTATCCCACTAATGCCGGTTGATGCATCTTCTATGTATACATTATATATACATAGATGCATACATACATACATAAATATATATATATATATTCTATTTGTATATACATATATATTATATTATACTATTATTATATTGTACTATTCTATGCTATGCTATATTCAAATTAACAATCTCCACTTAATTTAGCATCTGCTTGAATGCAAAAACACAAATCATTTATTTTTTTGATATAATTGTAGATACATTCAGGCAGTAAGGGGTTAATGTGATCAGTATTGTTCTCTGATTCTTTACACTTCAATAGCTAAATAAATACGTGTTATTTTTACACAATGTCATGCATTAGTTCATCTCCAGTGCTGTGCTGCTCACACTGTAGAATGGTTGTGTATAGTGACTGATACAGAAGAACATAAAAAAACAAATCACAAAAGAGTGAATATTTTTCTGAAAAAGTACAATTAGGTTGTTTTCCCAGATCATTCAGCCCAATACACAAGTGCTCTCTGATCTTTACCTCAAACTCCCACACATACATGCATGCTGCAATCCTTCCACTGAGCTGGTCTCTACCCTTCAATGCTCTTCTATTACAGACATGACCGACCATGCCTGATACGTGTTTCTGAGTGTGGCCCTGCACAAATAAACCAGGAAGTAAACACAGATGGAAGAAATGTGTAGTGGTGAGAACGGTCACATGGTGAGAGCTTTATGACTTTTGTCATGGCGAGCGCCAGCTTAGCAGTTGGTGTTTATGAGTGCTAAGTAAACTTTGTGCTTATTGAGTAGAGCCCACACACCTGGTCAGTATGAGGAAAATAAAACCTGGCAGATGGTTTTTGATGGCTGGTTCTCTCTGGTCTCCCCAACACAACTCCGTCCTGCTGCAGAACTTATAGGGTCACAACAGTCTTAGTGGTTTACTTCCTGTACTGAATTTGACTTTTTACATTCAAAGCTTCTATTGAGGTATTTGAATGAAACTCTTGATTTTACACTTTCAGAAAAATCTTATGGATACTGTATTCCATTTTCGCTGATAGGCCCCCCCTAAATCATACACACTGACCCTTTAAAACTCAGAAACTTTTCTGCAGAATAAACAAAGCTGTGTTCTTCCACATTGGAGGTGAGGTTTGAGCATACTATTGAGAAGCCTCAAACTCAGTCGAGTTGAGGGAGGGGAGGGACGGCCGGGCTTACCTCGTCCTCATGTTGCCTGGCCTCCTTTTCCTCCACAGGAGGAAAAGGAGAAGGAGAGAGGCAATTCGTCTTTGGTGAAAATCTGCTCTCAGATGCCTCTTTTTGTTTCTCCATCACCCAAGCAGGTGTCTCTATTTTAGGACCGTGAAGGTGTAGTTTCAGACGCCGCTGTGTGTGTGTGTGTGTGTGTGTGTGTGTGTGTGTGTGTGTGTGTGTGTGTGTGTGTGTGTGGAGGAGAGAGAGAGGAAGGGGAGGACAGAAGGAGATCTGCGGGGTCGGTCTCTGCAGGGACACAGTCAGCTGTGTTCTTATTTCAGGCTGTTTGCAGGGCCTTTGCCCCCCATTTGCCCTTCAAACAGCATCCATCCCCTCATAGATCACCATGGCAACAGGGCACACTCTCAGGACAAAGCAGCAGAGGATATGAAAAGGGTAAGATGAAAGTGAATTTGGTATTAAAATTCACTACTGACAAACATAATTGCAGGGAATGATCAATGATTCAACAGCAGTGCCAGAGATGCTACAGTAGAATACAAACAAAGATGAACCTGAGAGAACGTACAGCTCACTGTCACCTAATGTGTGTGTGTGCTGACTGATGACACCACCCAGTCTCACAAACATTTGTGAAACAGTCACGAAATTTCATCTAAGAATCTCCGTCCGTGGACCTGGGAGCACAGAAGCTGTGCTGTTATTCTCATTTTATATTATATCATATTATAGATTTGTTATTTTAACTATAACCACTACATTACTATTACCACCAGATTCTGGAGGGTCCACTGCCAGTCAAAAATGTGCGCTTGATAAGTCAACTATACGACCGGCTAATGCTATGACCATCCAATTTAGTTAATTTCTCCTGTCATCCTGCAAAATCAGGTTTTAATGGCTCAACAGTTTGTATGCAGACAAAGCCGCTCAGCTTTTCCTCACAGTCACTGCCTCATGTTAAACGTTGATCATTGCTGTGGAGATGAAAACAGTCTGCTGTGCATTAAATTACAAATATTATCATTATCATATCATTTACATTCTGGATGAAATCGTAGATCATCCAGATTCAGTGTTCTTACTAATTCAGCTGTACTATACTAGATATTTCATGTATTTGATAGTTGTAAAGTACACAGTGTTGTGGATGCGTTCGACTATTGTTTTGGGCTCTCTGCCGTCTTTTGAGACGTCTTTGAGCTTTTTATGGCCTGTGATTGTAAAATGGGAAGTTCCTCATTTAACCTTATAGGTTTAATGAGGATTTTTAAAATTAACTTTCTTAAAACGGTAAAAGCACTTAGTGTATGTGTGTGCATCAAATTTATTTTTGTACAATGGCCATATAAACAGGATGAGGATGGGGTTATTGATATTTTACTCTGTCAATAAATTTTACATTTCTTATTGAATTATAATATTGGGCCCACTTTTTATAATTTCATTTTTTTTTTTTAAAGTTAGTCAAAGTGTGTCCCTGAAATAAATTTTTTTTTTTTTTTTTTACTTTGTCACAGAGCCAAACCAAAGAAAGGTGTCAATAGATGATCTATGTTGAGAAAAATTAAATATGTTGGTTCGTGTCAGATATAGAAATATAGAAAATGAGGTTTGGACTGACCTCTTGGTTCTTAAACTTTACAAAGTAGGGTTTTAAATGATTTAGCAAGTATATCAAATATCTAGTGAGCAATATCTCAGCTGGACTTGTTGAAGGTACTTGAAGACGTTTCGCCTCCCATCCAAGAGGCTTCTTCAGTTCATGAAGTACGAATAATGTTTCCATGTGCAGTTTAGTTGTTGTCTGACCGACACATCTTTATGTGGATCCCCTGGTACTATTTACTGGCTAAACCCTAGTGTTAACTAGCTGTTAATTAAAGAGGAAAGCCATCCATTAAATCATCTTCATTTGGCTGAATGCTTCATGTCCACTTTAAGGGCACAATGTTGTCCAGTTGAAAACAGGACGTCCACGGCACTGGCTGTTTGGCTGTGGTATAATTAGTTAATAGTTAATTAGTTAATAAATAGTTAGGAGTTGAAAGTTGAATATCTTCACATTACCATCTGCTTCTGAGTCAATCAACCTGAAATAAAACCAACACAGAATCCATCTGTTCTGCTAATCTGTTATGACATTTTACTCTCCAGCTTATTTTGTAACAGCAGCCATTTAATTATAATAACACTTAATAATAGAAAAACAACTTCACACTATAATAAAATCATTCTGAAATGAACAGTCGGTTGTATTACAAAGCTACCTACTGTATCAAGTTCCAAGAAACACTGATCAGATTTCCTGTATTTCTGTGCGCACTTATTGTGGTACGTCTCCTGTCCCGTCAAATTTAAATTCCAAAAGCTATTTTAGTTGCTGGTTGAACTATAGCAATGATGCTAACAATGCTTCCAATGATGCTTCCAGAAACAGATGCCTGTGATCTGAAATCTTAAAGATGACAACATCATATTCATTGTCGCTACATTGCTTCCTCCCCAAATGATCCCTTTCTCCTGCAAACAGATGTCTCAGCAGGCCGTACCAATCATCTGTGCAGCATTTCAGACTTCAGCTGGCAGTTTTCATTTTCACCTCAAATCAGAACATTTTGTTCAGATGGATTTGTGATACGTTTGTTCATGTGTACCTTTACGTGTGATACCATTGTACATTGTTTCATGTTCACACTAAGCTGGCGAACATGAAAGTATGACAGTAAGACTTCCATAGAGGTGATTGTTATTCTGATGTGCAGAAAGTGACGACACCACAGAAACAATGCAGCAACGCACTGTATTAAAAACTATGAAATCAATCCAGAACTCCGGTGTCCTGCAGAGTCATCTGCACAGTGCCTGTTTGAGCACACAGAAATCAGAAGGGACAGCAGAGGGGCCGTAGTTCACTGTATAAGCTCATTATTCTCAGCAGTAAAATGCCAAGAAGATATTCTCACTCACTGAGCAGTTTTTGGCCAAGATAACTTTGAGACCCTGCTGACCTTCAACAACATAACCTGTCAACAACTTTACTCCAACTATTCTCAGGGCCTGTAACCGGGTTTGAGCTGCTTTCTCCCATCATCAGGATTTAAGAGGGCAACTTGCAAGCAATATCAAAAAGGCCAACGTCTACTATGAGGAGTTATGCCGTACTGTCAGTTTGACACTGATACTGATACCTCTACATGACCTAGATGTAGACGTAGGCAAATGAGACCATCAGTGAGAAGACTGGCTAAATTGGCTGTTTGTACTGTGTAATTCTAGATGCCTGCCACCGGGTCTCTTCTTCTTCTGTACTCCTCTTACTGTAGGTGTCTCTATGAACTGCTCCATCGTCTCAAGCCTCAGGGTCTGTCCTGATTTTTTCTTCGGGGATAACTGTGAGCTCTCTCTGAGCCTTTTGATGGTAGGTGGATGCCGCACCCTGCTGCTGTTCTGTCGTGTGTTCATAGCCGTACCCTTGATACTAGCCCTGCTCACTGTGGTCCCGCAGTTGCCCTCAAGATGGGCAAATAACCAAATGCCTGTGCAGGCTGTTCTTCACACCCACTTACCCAGTCGTCTTTGAGAAGAGCCTCTGCAGCCTTGCCACTGTGTTTGCTACTAAGATATGCTTTATGCTTATGCACCCAGCTGAAGTTGCATATAACACTACTTACTTATCATTTCTGTGTGCAGATATTTGCACTTTGCTTCAGTCACACTAAAGTATTTGGAAGAAACTGCGGCAGATCTGATTTAGTTTTATTACCATGATAACAACATTCCGACCATTAATTAAAAACATGTTACTCCATGTCTTCTAATCGGTTTATTATCCAGCAGTCCATTCTAAACTAGGATTGGCACTGCAAAAGTGTACATGTCATACAACTAACTCCTTTCTGATTTACAATTGAAACGATCAGTTTAAAAGTAAAGTAGACACAAAGACAAGCAAATGGGTTGTATCTGTGCAGAGGCTGTGGCCCTTCCTTGTGAAAATGAGTGAGTAGAAACAGAGACATCGGCTCTGGGTTCCCGGCTTTTACTTCGACATCTGTCTGAGATGCAGCATGACAGAGGATGACACCACACATCACCATCACTAATGCTCAGTGACTTGTCCTCAGCTCTATTCTGTCCTGTCTTGTGTTGAACAAAAAGCTGCTGTGCCTTTTTCTGTAACTGTGTGAAACGTCTTCCTGGCTGTTTGTCAGAAGATTGGTTTGTCTGTTGCACTTTTTCGAAGTAGAAAACTGGTATTTGGTGTCACCATTGAATGTTCAAACAACTGTATGTGGTATTATCAGAAAACATGTGTGCGGGACAGTCAAGAGTGCAGCTTTGATTTCTCGCTCTTCAAAACACAGGCCATAAAGTTTTAATGAAGTGAGTGAAGCATTCACTTTATTAAAATGTAATGAGATGGTTTTTAGCAGAATAAGAGACACAGACTGTCTTTTTGTCTAGAAAGAAAAAGTCATTTCCAGTAGATCAATAATGATGAATGGAGGTAATCAGCTATGCAGATGATACTTGTTTTACGTCCACTGTTTTTATTATTATAATATACAGGAAATGGAGAGTAAACAACAGTCACGTGAACATCAGATGCTTTGGTGTTACCATCAAGAGACAACACACACTTCAACTCTGTGTGTCTGTGTGTGTTTGTTTCTTGAAGATAAGTGTATCAGTATAACATACATGCTGGAGGTGAGATGTCAGATACTTGGGTGATATATGCTTGTGTGGGTGTGTGTTTCTGTATCTGTTCGTGGTGTGAATGGGGCCATCTTTCACTCCCAGCGCCTGCTGACAGTTCCTCCCAGACTCTCACTCTGTATCAAGGTCACCCAGTAACACTAGTGGATCTCATTTTACGCTTTTGTGTTTTTTTCCTGCGTTATGAAATAACACTGAAAATTGGGCTCTCGTCATATTCTACCAGATTTATGGCCACTTAGAGGCAGAAGAACTTCCAGACAAGCTGACAGACACAAAGATCTGACAAATTCATAGCAAACAGTCACCTATTTACAGCAGACACAGCAACAGAATCATCCCATTATTCCCATCATTTCCTAACTTCTGACTGTGTTGTCAGAGCTTTCTTTTGCTGAAAACTGCTACCGCTGCTACTGGAAACACAGTTCATAGGAGCAGACTGAGACCATACTATAAATGTACCAGCCATTAGAGGGCACATTGATTTAACTCTGTCACGAAGTGTTCATAGATTAACATCCTGGGATATCTATTTGTTGCTACTGTCTTCCCTTCAAAATTTAAAATTGAATTGGATTATTATTGAATTATTATCAGTTCATTTTGTGGAGCTAAAGTGAAAAGCAGCATCGGCGATGACGACCCACGCACCTCACACCTGTTGTCAGTGTCTCCATCGCCTGAGTCATATAAACGTGAATCTTTCTCATAAGATGCCATTATTTGGCACAAGACAGCACACAGTCTGGACCCATTGTTCAGTGGCCGCTCTCCCTCCTACTTATTTAGCCCTCTGTTTCATCTCTGTTTATTCTCGCCCATCCAACCGGACTCAGCACAGTCTTTTCAGTCGTTTACCCAGCGTCTCTATCTGTCACTGGTTCCCTCTCTTCCTCCCTGCTCCTGTTACTTCAGGTGTTGCTGCTTTGACCTTGATAGAAATCAGTAGGCATCACAGGCAGAGGCCTATCAAAATGTAAATGATGACAGGTAGAGGCAGAAAAGTGGGAGTGGGGGTGTGGTGCACCCAATGAGCTGCGCCTCCAGGGGTCAACCAAATCAATTTGGCAAGAGGGCTGTAGGGCTTCCCAGAGGGCAAATGGGCGACCTGTCTGATGATGATGTAATATCTGATGCTGCTCATGTGGGGATTCTTGAATCCTTAATGTTGAATTCCTGAATCGTTGGGTCTCTCTCTAATTAAAGAGTTTGGTCTAGACCTGCTCTTTATGGAAAGAGTCTGGAGATAACGCTGTTGTGAATTGGCACTATATAAATAAAGATTGATTGACTGATTGATGATGTCACCGCTATCCCTTTGCTCTCTTTGTGGCTGGCATGGTTACCACCAGCACACACAGCAGGGCAGGATTTAATGGAGGTAATGGCTAGTTTAGCAGCAGTGATTCGGTCATCAGTGCTCTTTCTCCATGTCTCCCTCCACACTGAAATAATAACACACCTCTGTGTTGCTTCAAATGCCTCATGACCTTCTCCGCTAGCTTATTTCAGTGTGTTAAGGGTCTGATGTGGCCAACCTGCAACATTTAACGAGCTTAAACCTAAATTCTTGAAACATTTCTAACATGTTTTGTCCTCTTTGATGAAGCAACAGCATCTGTCTTGTGAAAGATATCATTTCTGTGCATTACTTACACATAGGAGTTGGGTATATTTCACATAGATATATGCGCATAATATTCATTTTAATTCACTCACACTCAAAGGCAGCGGGAACAGTTGTGTTGGCATACTGCCAGCTTCTAAGTTGTATGGTCAACGTCTTAGCAGAGTCAGAGCAACATCTTTACATATGTGAAGACGACTTAATCTTATTGTGCGGCGCCCCCTGACCCCCCCGCCCCTGTCAGAACAGCAGATGCTGTCTTTTCAAATAGAGATTCGTGATGAAGCTATTTATCAACCACCTTATCTGTCTGGGCTCAGTCGACCTCCATCAGCGACCAGCGGAGGCAGACGGAGTCAGAGGAGTCGCTTGTGACTGAGTAGAGTGGTAAAGCAATAATCATATCTGAGAAATCTCCCAGTCACAGGAATGAAAAAGGGCTCTCTGTCCTTGCCTTTGAATGAGGGTATTTTCAGTTTTGTTTGTACAATATCTGTATTGTCTAGGTCTGATTGGCCATTGGATTATACATTCATGATTGAAGGGATGGTCAAAGCTGATGTGGAGGCAGTTCTAACAAAGTTACTATCAGAGCTAAGATATAAAGAAATAGTCTCTAGAGTCTGCGTCCTCCTGTGTGTTACAGATGTTTGTGATGGAGCAGCGTGTACGCCTGCTGAGCCCTGTTCATCAGCAAAAGTAACCAGTGAATTTGAAATCCTAAATGTCACTAATCCATAGATCTGACACCCTGCATATCTGTTCTCCATGTGCCTGCTCACAAAACATTGCTCTGCGCTCCGTCAGAGGAGTTAACCTTATGGATATGTTATGGACAGTAACAGGGGTTAAAGTGGGCCAGAAGGGTCCAGAAGGAAGCTGCAGCTTTATTCCAAAAGATCAGACTGGATGAACTTGGAATCTGTGTGTCACGGTTTATCTGTCTGATGACCGATGGGATACCGAACAATTCTAAATAATTAATGATAATAAGCAATCATTCTGAATTTGGAGACTTACATGTAGTTTCTGCTGCTGTGTGATGACCTTTGGTATTTATTAATTAAAATGATAAATAAAGGGATTATCCTGTTCTGGCGCTGTAATGTTAAATTGGTCTGAGGCTCCTGTTCCAGTGAACAGTGAACTCTCTGTCTTATCTGAGCTAAAAGATACTTTGAATAAAATGTTCACGCTCTTTTATGCAAATATCATTAACTGTATTGCTTGCAGAAAGCTCTGAGTCACGCTGAGCCATGCTGGCATCTTACTGGTGTGCTGTGATGTAACTCTCCTCACCCCCTTCTAGTCCCGCCACTCATCCGATGATCGGATCGAGTAACCATGATCGGATGTTATGAAAATAGAAACGAACCCTAATGTGTTCTGTCTATTATTTTTGATGTCACTTAAAAGAAAAGACGTGTTCTAAAGGGTTTCTAAAGACTGAGATGACTGATCCACGCGTATCTTCACACTGGAAAAGATAGATATGTAAGAAATGGGTAACCACACACAGGTAGTAATAGCAGTTTTTACCCCTCACCAAATGATCCTATCATGAAAACATTTTCCAAAATGCCTTTGTTGGTGTTACCAGTGGAGGTGCCTACACAAAGTGCCGCCAAGATCTCTTAACAATGTAATATACATTAGCATTTTATTGCCACTTAATACCCAGAAACAACTCATTTCTGTGGACATGCAGTTGTCTAATAACACCTTAATACAAACATTAAAATGTAAACACTGCCACCTTCTCAGTAGATCCACGATTCAATGAGAGAAGGGACACAAAGCCAAAGACAGCAGATTAAAACAGTGACTACAAATAGGCTTATGGGGTCACTTTGCTGCACAGCTGAGGGAGAGAAGGGCTCTTTGAAATGTCAAGATGAAGGACAAGGCCTATTATAATGTGTCCTCTCCATAAGGACAAAGAGGCTCAAGACAGCCATCTGTTTGTGTAAAAGAGAAAGTTGTAATGATTACCTGATTACCTGATTACCATCCATCTGGGTTCTAACTGCCCTCTGATGTCATTTCTGAACTCCCTGCTTTATCTTGTTCCATTTAGCTACCCAGACCTGTAAGTGACACTTCTGCTAGAAATCTCAGCACCAGCATTGTTACTTAATTTAAGTCAATTGAGATTTAACTCCAGCAAAACATGAGCTATTATTATCATTCAAGCTGGTATCATATCTTTATGCGATTAAATGTAACTGTCACTGGAATAACGCATAAAATGGAAACGGGCTAAATAGTCAGGCTCTTTCATGCACAACAGACAATGGGGGGAGTTCTTCGGGCCGACAATAAGGATTAGTAATGCTGAGAAAAGCTATTTGTGACCAATGTCAAAGAAGTCTTTAAAGTGACCACATCGACTGAGAAAATCACTAAAGCAGCACGCAGAGAGCAACTTAGCCTGTCAGTGTTCCTTTTTTGTTGCTTCACCAGCTCACCATACAATCAAAAATAAACTACAGCCAAGGAAACGTACTCACCGCAGTTCTTTTTCAACAATCAATCAATCAGTCAACCAGTCAATCTTTATTTATATCGGGCCAAATCATACCAAATGTTATCTCAAGACTCTTATAATACAAAGCAAGGACCTAATTCTTTAATTAAGAGAGATCCAATGATTCAAGAATTCACAGGTAAGGACTTAAGAATCTCCTTTCATCTCCTACAATTGAAGCTACTGTGAATTTTCCAAATTAGAATTAAAGGACTAGTCTGTAGTATTTAGTGGCATCTAGCGGTGAGGTTGCAGATTGCAAACAACTGCCCCCCCACCCCCACCCCCCTTTCCAAGCCTATAGCGACCGTGTGGTGACCGAAGGACTCATGCTCTTCCGTCTGACTCTCCATTTGCCACAACACAAAATTGTCTTCCTCTTCCAACCGATGCATCCATGTCAGCGTCCACGTGGGCGGCGTAGCTCACATGCAGCACAGCGGTGCGCCTGTTTTAATCGGTGTTGCACGCAATTCACCAAGATGATAGAAAAAATCGAGGAAAATTGATTTGTCATAGTTATCATTATACCCACAGCACTATACTCTTTCACCGTAGATACAGACATAAAAAACATTGTGTTTCTGTGGACACGTCGACCAGGCATACGTCTTAGTGCCAGGAGGGAAGTCCACCTGGAACTATCTTAGCAGCCACTTCTTCTCTTGTTGAAGTACAATTTTCAATCCTGCCCTAGTAAATACTCTGATTCATGCATACATCCATTTGTCCCATATATCTGAGTAGCCCCCCCCCCTTTTTTTCAATCACATTCATGATTGTGTTTATCATCATTGCCTGATACGTGCACACAATGGCAGGTCCCTGTGCTGGGTTTAAGATACTTAAGGTAATGTTGATACTGCACTGAGTGTAGTAGCTGCTATTACTCTGAAGAACACACACACACACACACACACACTGCAAATGCCACCATTCCCGCCACCGCACAAGCTTTTTGTTTTATTACTCAATCTAGCTCCATTACAGCGTGTCTCCTGCTGTGGAAGTCATCTGAAGGTCTTCTTTAAATCTCTCTACTTTATTACCTGGAGCTTCCATGTGATGAGCAAGCTCGATAGATCATTATTACCCCTAACAGTTCACTTCACAACATTTAGCAGCCGCTCAGTTCCAGTGGTTGCCTCTGCTATTACTCTAAATAGTGTTACAATTAATCAGTCATTTTTCAAGAACAAAGGTCAAACATTCTCACATTTTAGCTTCTCAGATGAGAAGATGCTTTTCTGTTACATCACTTTAGTGGCCAAGAGGCGAGAAAGTCTAAACAAGTACAGTCCATTTACCACTCTGCCTCCAATAGGATGAACAAATAGAATAGTTTAGATAGAATGGGTTAGATAAAGCAGAGTAACTCTGAGGATGACACAGTGATGTCAGTAGGTTATCTCACCTTTAACAGAAAGCCTGCATTACAAACTGGAAGTGTGGAGGTTGAAAGGAGTGAGCATTTAGCAGGCAGGGAGGGTCAAAACAAAGACACTTTGACTTTCATTATGGGAAATATTGAATGGATTTTTTTTACAATTTTTGTAACTTTCTGAAATCAACAACCAGCCAACTTTTTGCCCGGTGTGCAGAGGTGACAAAGGAAGCAGTAAGAAAACCTCTACAAGAACAAGATCTGCCTTTTGGCCGATCAAGCTGAGTAATGCTTTAATGGAGCATAATTTGCAGTCGATCAAATGATCCCAAATGCAGCAACAACCAGTGGACCTGGTGCAGCTTTGATAGGAACACATCAGGTATCACTGATGAGACAGACCCAACAAAAGCAGTCAGACACATTTTTGACAATACAGATAAGAAACGCCCACAGCAACAAGAACAGGGTCAAAAATCTATTTGGATGTTTCCTAGCAACAAGAAGGACCTGTATGACAAAGCTGAGAAAACCCTGCAGCACTGTTACCTTTAAGAGTTGCTCATAAGCTATATAATGATTTTTGTTCAGAAAGTTACATGTCATGTGATCACCAAACCAGCGGGCCTTTGACCTTTGTTAGGAGTGGGAGAGAACCATTTCCTCTATCAGTGCAGTCTCCAGATTGGCAGTGATGTTAATAAAAATCAAAGCTTAAATGTCCTTCACTCTGAAAGACAGTGAGCAGCTTGTCAGCGCAGTTCATTCCTGCCACTGATATCTTCCACATGATCGGTGGAGAGTGTGGCGACTGTGACGACTCTGTCTCTGCTAACCTTCCACTGACTCCAATTATCGCACAGCTCTGTTCAACAAGCATCAACCGCTGCACCGCCCATTAGCGCTGGATACAAAAGATTAAACACCTAAGGGAGCAGTAGAAGCTCAACTCTCCATATTTCTATAATGTCCATTTAGTTTTTAACAGAATAATCCACCAAGAACCTCAGACTCCCCACATGGGCATAGTGAGACCTGAAGACAGAGATGCTCGGGTGCTATTGACAGGGGCGTACCTCTTCAAGATGCCAAGGTCATTTATTTGTCATTTAGCAACGCAGGTTTGCACTCCCACTGTACAAAAATGAAGCCAATACATCCGCACTGAGGACAGCATTTGGAGCCCAAGTCTGTGATCTTAAACAAACTTGAATAAACATCAGCATGATAGGAACTATGTGAAATTACAGAAATCATCAAAAATGTGTGTTTTAGTTTGGCCTGTGTCCACTAAGATTTGGGCGGCCCAGATGTTTTAGTTTCACTTTTGGGGCGGTGTCATGTCAACCATCTATGTTGGGCTTCAGCAAACACACCCCTGGACCCAGCTGTACAGCCGCCATTGGCCAATGTGGTACATATGACCCTACAACCTCAGGCCACAAAACCAGAGCTCCCCCACTGATCTCCCTCTCTGATCTTTCATCTGGACTGTGAGAGCCCAGTTCTCCTCACAGAGCTCTTACACCTTCGGCTCTGGACCCATGAAGGTCTAAACTCTCTCACTTCAATCCTTCAACTAGCTGTCAATATGGTAATTTTGGTTTTATTTATTAAGGTATTTATTAATCATAATACCAAATTGATAGATTTTATCAGACCGAATCAGTTAAGTGGTGCCCCAATCAAGGTGGACTTTACACGGAGTCCCATTCGTTTATATAATTATGCCAAATTGCCCCATACAAGGTACCATTAGCACAACATTTTTGGTGCCAGAGTGTGAGGCGAGGTACTAAACCCCTACAATCTATATATACAGTCCATGGTCGAGTGCAGTGGTTTGATCCAGGATGTCATGGCACAACACTCTAAAATGTCCCGTTGCATTTCGTCCATTCCTTTTTCCAACAACCGGACATCAGCCGGGAGCAGCTGTGGGTCCAAGTGGGATTAGCTAGGCTTCTATCCTGGCTCTCTTCCCTAACCTGCTGGTGTGGTCGCACCACTCACAGCAGCGTTTGGTCTGGCTGGGCAGTCAGAGGAGGCCGTGGGCAGCGATCATCCCAAGGTCCGGACGACATGCGTTTTTTTATTGTTTATTAGGAGCTAGAAAAGTGAAGAAATGAATGGGGAAATATAATTTGCCTTCAAACAAAAACACATTCAATTTACAGCTAAAAACCATCTCTAAAACACATCTAGATTCTGAATAAGAACTTGTAACTGGACTCTGAAGTCTGTAGCGTCGGGACAACCCAGTCAAAGAGAGACTCCACTATTTAAAACATGAGTGGTTGCATTAAGTCGCATCCTGTCACTGTAATGTCTGCTCTCACTTATTTGATACAGTGTGATGGCTAAACAACCAGCCAGTGATATAATGAAAATTGAAGAAGGTCTTCATTTTAAGTGTGAAATAATCTTGACAGTTAGATTAGTATTTTGGCAACACTGCTTAACACCAGCGTAGGATATATCCATTAATACAGAGCGCCGGGCTGCAGCCCACTAAAATGGTTTGTTGTTTTTGGTGTTTTCTTGCACCACAGCTTTCCTTCTGCTTCCTTTTTGTCATCTTCAGCCAGAGACCAGAACACCCTCTGGTCAGATTTCACATCAAGGTAGATTCATCACGTGGAGATGGACTGTTGACTGACTGGCTGAGCCCATGTGTTGGTCTCTCTCTCTCTCTCTCTCTCTCTCTCTCTCTCTCTCTCTCTCTCTCAAAACATGTTGTTGCCAATGCAGTTGACATATAATTCACATTTTATGTATTATACTGTGGATACACTTAGGCGTGTATCTACACAGGTGTCACGATTCCATCTTTGCCAAATGAGATGGAACTGTCCGTAGCATGTGCACCACCTTTATCCAACATCGCAATGCTTCCTCTTTAATACATCTACGTCTGTCAGTGATGGTGCATTCCTGAGTGCCTGAAATCTCAATTTACACGCTGTTGTTTTTAAATCCTGAATGATACTCTGGAGCTTCATAGGCCTGCACATTATCTTGTCAGTACAAATAAATAGACTGTGCGGTGTGTCAGTGTTGACTTATCAAGTGCTCTGTGCAGCAGTAATGAATGTGTGCCGAGCTGCTGGCAGATGGGAATAAAGAGACAGAGAGGGCTTTGATGGCATCGTTTGTGTGAGATTTCCAGGTACATGATGTGCAAGAAGTAAGGTCCCTGTCACCTGCACGTGTGTGTGTGTGTGTGTGTGTGTGTGTGTGTGTGTGTGTGTGTGTGTGTGTGTGTGTGTGTGTGTGTTCGAAGGTTTTTGTCCCCTTTGTTTAAAGCAGAGTTCAGAACATGCGTTCACACCTTCCTCGTGAGTATTCCCTGTTGTAATCCCTTCCTGGTAACAATTGGACCTGACAGCAGTGTTCTAAAGGCGAGTGACAACAACAGAAGACATCACATCTGGTTTGGTAGCCCAGCTTCTCCCTCTTGTCTCCATCACCTCCCAGTTTGCGTCTAGCTGAGCTGATGCTTCTCCCCGAATACCAGTCAAATCACAGTTTGTCTTTCCTCTTCCTCTTGTGTCTCACCGTCTTCCGTGGAGCCGAACATTATGACGGCTCTCTCAGCTGAATAAAAATACACTTTTGTGGCAATGCTAACAAATTGCAGTCTGAGTGTTAAAAATACAAATGGCATGTGGGTTACATGCTTGAGCATGTGGATTTCCCACATGTGGCCTAGATCAGCGGATGAAAAAGGGGCTTTGGCTGCTTTTTGATGCTCATGCTGCTTAAAAAATATCAGATCTGTGTCACATCTGAGGGCAGTAAATATGATTTTGGACACTTTAAGGGTTATGTGGTGTTTGAAGGGGAAATGAAACATGTCAAGGTTGATAAGAAAGCAGTTTATAGCTGATGCCAACAGACAAGCAGGTCAAATGCTCAATCTGCATGTAAAAACAGCAGAGTGCGTGCTGAGAGAGGAGGAAGAGGAGGCTGCTATTAACAATGAGGAGGTGAAAGTGAAATTGCGTGTTGATTAGCCTGTTGTGTAGCCTAAGTCAAATTGGTTCACCTCTCTGTCACCACCTCCATTATCCAGAACCGCACACGCAAGACAGGGAAGGGAGGAATGCCGCGGTTCACACCACACAGTAATGGAGGCCCAATTTCGACGGCCAGTTACCATGCCGACAGGAGGCGGTCCCTTTCTATAAAAAGCCAGTAGTGTGTTACTTTACATAATTCCAGTCACTTTGGATTTTCCACTCTGCTCCTCCAGAATAAGGCAGCTACATTACTGAAGCAGGTTTAAGGAGGCACGTCCAATCACAGTGCTGCATCGCCAGCAGCTCCGCACCGTCAGTTTAGACCTGCGGCTCGACACGACGCAGTAGCTTCATGTCATTGTGGGTGATGACAGAGACACGGCCCTCACCCTGTCTGAGCCACCCACCCACCAGAGAAGTGCCGTCTGGTGATCTGGACATGCACTCAGAAGTCGACCATGTTCTGGTTGTGAGCACATGCATCCTACACCTCTCTGCTGAAACACCTTGTTGTCTTAACTCTAGATCACTGGTGGTGGTGTGGGGGTGAGTAATGTCTGTGTCTGAAAAAAACATGGCAATGGGGGGGTCATTTAGTTTTGTAACTATCTAATAGCTACTGTATTCACACAGCTAGTTTTTCCCTCCCGAAGAAGGAGGGTCATAAAGGGCAGGTGATGCCTCGGACTGATCCATTGGCCTCATCGACTGCTGGATTCTTTATTAGATTGTTTGTTCGCTTACACTTGTTTATTTCAGTGAACTTTGTAAAGCACTGTGAGACACTCTGTTGTGATATTGGGCTATACAAATAAATTGAATTGAAACGTTGAAAGCTAGGGGTGCAGAAAGTAGGATACACAGCTAACTGGTTAAATGACTAATGTGTTGTCAGCTATGCGAAAAAAACTTATTTTCATCATGTTTTCTGCATCTTTTAAATCATTTGTTGTTTGATTGTATTCTCTTCTGCAGATATAGCATCACCAACTGTTCATCTCAGCTCCTAATATTCTAATAAAGTGGAAGGAAATGTGTATTAACTTGCATTTCTTTTTGCTGATTTTCTGGAAAACTGTCAAACTTTGCTCCACATTTTGATGGAAACCTTGCTATTGCCAGATGAGCTTATTAAAGGTGAGCAGCTAAAGTTCGAGGTTTGAGCTCATGAAAGGTGCTCAACAACAGCAGGGCATGACTGTGAAAACACTGGGAAGAAAATTGGATGCTGAATGAAAAGGATGAAATGAAAAGTCCGAGGATCGCTGTCTGTGCCAATCCTTGCAGTAGTTTTGGAGATAGTGTTCAGCCCGACATTAATCAAACCTTGAGACCAACAATACAGCTGGAGTGGTTGCAACCCCCCGAATTCACTCCTCCCTTTCCCAGTGTGTAGAGAAGCTACAGTGGCTGATGAGGATTCACGCTCCCTTTGCTTTTTCTTCCACTAAATAAAGAATTCTAGCCTCCTTTTGTCAAAATTTTGATTCTCAAACTCCTCTCAACACAAAATGCTATTCTCTGTCGTTCTTCTTCTCTGTCTTTCAACCAGTGGGTTCAGTGGGGATTCGCTCTCTTTTGGAGCCTCAAGCAGTCAAAGAGTTGCAGTTTTTGGCACTTCATTTTTCATTTTCCAGAGGTGGCTGCTTGTACGACATGCGTACTCCTTGGAAGAGGACCTGCTCTCTGTGAGCTCTCAGCGTCAGGTGTTTGTTCACTGCTAAAAAATACAATGATGAATATTAGATTCTATTTCTTCCAACAGATCTCCCTGAATATTTTGGCCCAATCCTTCCTGTCGCGTGACCTCACCACTCCTTCTTGACATCAGAAATATAAAGGAAGACTTCAGGTTATCTAACCTGTCATTCATATCCAGTAGAATGTTTTAAAATGCCTACAAATGTTTGTATTATTCACCGATGTGCCAGTAATCATTTTGTCATGACTCTGCCTTTATGTTTTTGAATGGAAATGGTAAATGTTACACTTGTTCAAACTTTCTCGCTGCCAAACTTTCCCTTCTTGCCTCAGGATGTGTGTTTTGTTGGTAATTTGGTGGTGAAACTATGTGCAGAACGAACTACTAAATCACAGAGAGAAGATTTTACCCATGTGACACTAAAGACGTACATTTATACTGGTTCTGACTGGACTCTTTGCTCATGAGCCAAAAACTGTTTTTGCTGCTGTTGAAACTACAAACACAGATGCATTTTATTCCACACTATTAATCTTAATTATTGCAGGGCATTGGATGGTGAATGCTCTTGTTTTTGTAATGTGCCCCCCTTTATGGAAACATGCAAATGTAATCACAGTAAACTGAGCTCAGTAGTAATTATGTGATGGTTCCACTGATGTGATTCCACTCAAACTGCACAGGAACATGGAATGTCTGACCGCACACAACATTTTCTCCGTTGGCCTCGAGCAGCTCCTCAGTTGACCTTTGTGCCTCAGCACAATTTAAAAGCACACTCCACAGATAGAATCTGCTTCAACTCTCACAAGTCTCCCAACTTCATGCAAGTGAAATACACAAAGCCTGTGTTCAAGACTGGGTGGTGTGAAGTTTAAAAGAGGTTGGTGTGCTGTGGTAGGGAGGGTCTATAAAAGACACTTTAAGTTGCATTGTGGGAAGGGTCGAACACAATGTTCTTCAATCTTGAGCTATAATGGGGTTAAAGGTCAGAACCTCTCGGCCAAAGCTGTGTTTATTACTTATGTGTAATATTAATTGCTGAAGAACTGTAAGGGTTTGCTCTTTTAGTTTAAGAAAACAGACTGAGTAGACTGAGCTGTGTTGGACCACAGAGTTAATTTGTGAGTACTTTAAAACAGGTGGCGTTTCCCTTTAAAGCAGCCATGACAAATATTTTACTCAAACAATGTATGAAGTGACAATGTGAGAAAAGATGTGTGAAAAAAGTGATGAACCCACCAGAGAATTACCACCTGAAGCTTCAGCTCATTATTCCACTGCATCTTCCCTGTGCCGGTTTGACACCTTCTGTCTGCTACCAAATCAGGCCTAATACAACAATGTGGAAATTGTTGAGAAAACTCTCAGTGGGTTTCAGGTGTCAAATGAAAATAATACAATAAAAGGTAATCCAGGTTTTTGGACCTGAGCATCATAATATTAATATGAATATCCTCTGTATACAGAGAGAGTGACGGTGTCATAGTGAGGCAGTGCTCTCTCTCTACCTCTGGGTTGTGTTGTGCAGCTCTGTAAAGTCGTCCAGTCTTCCTCCTGACTGTTACAGGCTTTCAGTAATTTTCCGAGGGAGGAAACAAAAGCAATCAGCGGTACTTGTGAGACTTTAGAGGAGACCCAGTGACTAATATAGCAGCTAATCTGGCTTCCTTGGAGACTGATGTGCTTGCTCTACTGGCTATTTTTAGTTCAGACCAGTGACTCATTAGTTGAGAAAGAACAATATTTCTCTAAGCTCACTTTCAGCGCTTCTACTTCAGATTAATTAAGGATGAGGGTGCTTCAAAGTTTGGCTAATTTAGAGCCGTTCTTACCTGCTTTGCTAATCTATCTCACGACTCTTCACGACAGCAAAACTACATCTCCGCTGCAGCTGTGAGGATTTCTCCACACCACAGATATGGAGCTTATTAATCTCACACTGGTGTCAGCCTGCTGGCAGTGATTTAATGAGCCAATTAATGTTAAACAGAGGAGCCGCACAGATTAGGAGCAATTCACATGAAAAATGATTCCTTAATCGTGTTGAACATGTGGACGTCCGCGCACTCCTCTCCCTCTCTGGATTTACCAGGGAGAGCTTGTTCTGGATGAAGACCACCAGACCACCTGTCTCTAGACTGAGATGATGCATCTCTACCTTTAAATGCATTAAAAATACTAACTGACCTCATCATGGTGCTCAGATTTGACAGCAGCATAACACTTTACTAAATTTGTGAACTTGGAACCATATCTGACCGTTAAACTTGTTCATTATCCAGTATACAACACAGGATTGCACCATGAAATCTAAAAAACACGCATTAAAACGGAGCAAAGGAGGACATAAAGAGTAGCAGGGAAGGAAGAAGAAAAAAAACTATGAAGAACAAGAGAAGAAATAAAGAAAGAGAAAACATGTGGTACATAGACACAAACATGTTCAACATATGTGCAACATCACTGTATATTACAATCAAAGTTTAAAAAGAAATGAATTCCTCCATTCTAGTTGAATTGTGACACACTGTACACGGTAGTATTCTGCTGTAGCTGTCCTCACAAATTACTCTTGAGCATCACATTCGTGTGTGTGCACTATGTATGACACCACATCTAATGATGTCTATCCGTGAATGGAGCATGGACCATTTGATCCAGGTGAATGGGGAGATGTAAGCTGCTGTTTGTGATCGCCCCCCTGGCTACTGGAGCACTGAACACTGTGGATCAGGACTGAACCACTGTCCAATAATTGTTTTGCCTGTTTTCAAAAGAAGAAAGCCTTTTCACTGCCTTTCTGATGCCTCACAATTCATCGTCATTGAATCATGACTCACACGCTCCAGCTGTGCACTTCATTAGTGTAATGGAATCTACATGTTTGATCTCAAGTGGAGTCAACATGCGTCTCTGATATCCATCAGTGTCCTGGCACACTACTGACCAATCACGGCCTTCGGACATGCCAGAGGAGATTTCTCTTCCATTATCTTTCCTCCTCTCCACCTCTGTTCTCTAAATCTGCCTGAGAGAGTCAGGAGGAAGCACGCTTCTCTCGGCCTGATGCTTGAAAGACACAAATGATTTAATAAGCTTTATTTTTCCTTTTTTGTCAGGAACGTCTGCTGCAGTGTGTCCATCAGACCATCTCATCTGACAGGGCAGCCAGACTGACTCACACTTTTACACTAAGTGTAGGCGCCTGTGGAGTGTAAGGGTCAGTGTCTGGTAGAAGTTTGAATGCATCTGTTTTGCATTTTACCATATTGCTAATGCTAATTTTTTAGTCACACTCTTATTGTTACTGCTATAGTCACTGTTAGTATGTTGGTTGCTGTTTGTGTTCTCTCTCTTTCTCTCTCTCTCTCTCTCTCTCTCTCTCTCTCTCTCTGTCCAACCTCCACCCAACACAGACCCCTACAGAAGCCGCCCACATTGAGCCTGGGTCTGGTCCAGGTTTCTTCCTGTTAAAGGGGAGTTCTTCCTCCACTGTGTCCTAATATAATATCTGATGCTGCTCATGTGGGGATTGTTGAATCCTTAATGTTGAATTCCTGAATCGTTGGGTCTCTCTCTAATTAAAGAGTTTGGTCTAGACCTGCTCTTTATGGAAAGAGTCTGGAGATAACGCTGTTGTGATGTGGCGCTCTATAAATAAAGATTGACTGATTGATCTGTTGCTATATCACAGTGGGAATCTCATGTAACATAAAGCTGTACTAATCAATATTTTATATATACAACTGATCAAGTTACACTGTGTAATGTAAAATGGAGTTGCTCATAGAAATAAGCCCACAGAGAATTATTACCTACACTTAATGGATGACTGTGGTATTTTTAAACCTGGGCCCGGTTTTGGACCATATTTTGGATTCACAGTGACTGGTAGAGCCCAAAATACAGGAGTTCTCCTTCATCAATTTAATTTCCAAAGCCAAACCACAGAAATGCTAACATCACTACGTGTCTGCTGAATGTTTATTTGTTAGTGTCGCGTCTACAGTTTTACAAAACTCCGAAGAGGCCAAACATTCTAAAGTAATTCTGCTAGAAGAAATTCAAATGTTGGAGGTTGACTTGGATTTCGATCCGGTCGTATTTACAGCTAACAGTGATCATTTCTTTTGGCAGAAATCCCAAAAAGCGAAGGCAGCTTGTTGAGTTAGTTTACTGCATATGGAGTTATGGGCTTACTGTTACTGCTCTTTGTGCTGCATTAATTAAGCTACACTACATTTAGTAGGCCATGTGAAATCTGATCATTTTTATCAATACGCAAATGTATCATTTCATTTCTGACATTGTGTTCATGTCTGCAGCTGTTTGTTGGAGAGTTGTCTCTGTTTTATCCTAGCTGGAAAGTAGTGGGCGACAATAGTCCACACACTGTCCAGCGACCTGTGGCGTTCACCAGGCTACGCTACAGATCACAAAGATAGAACATTAATATCAATCTTCTCTCCTCAAATGTTGGACTGCTCCTTTAATTTTGACACACCAAAGACCAGTGAACAGACAGAGGTAAGCCTGTCTACAGGACACATGGTAGCGTTTCTTTCCCATGCCATCCCACAGTGTGCATTAGTAAGATACATTCTCACTGATGCGGGAGGCAGATGTGGGAGACAGATGTGAGACGCGTGCGCTGCCTGGAGCATTACAGGGCCGTGATGGGACCAAAGCAATCTGAGGGGTCTGTGAGTCTGAGCGATTACACGCTGGTCCACATAATAGAAGCCCATTATCTGAGGGCCAGAGAGGAATGACAGCAGTGGCCAAGTCAGCCGACAGATTAATGAGATCGCCATCCAGTTTGAGGACACCCCGCTGCTCGATCTGAGCCAAAACATTTAGCTGTACGAGATGTCAGAGGGCAGAGACCTCAGATCAGTATGTCGATATGATTCAGACAAACTACTTTACATTAACAGGCTCACATTTCTTTATCCAGTTTACTATAAATCTGATGAATTGCTCATCTTTTTCAAACATGTGCTCAGATGGATTTGCTCCCAATCCAGAACTATTTGTTTCCTTTTCTTTGTGTAAAATCAGCTTGCTTGGAATTGGGACATGCTTCCAATAACTCATCTGCAGTTTTCTAATAGTTGTTTAACATAGAAATGTTATTGCAGCAAGAAGGGAACTCTCAAACTTAAAAATTAAATGATTATTATTATTATGATATAAATCATTAAAGATCCATACCGATCAGAGTGGATTTATGTTTTCTGACTTGACTTATCCAGGACATTTGTAGCTCTTTGTTCTTTTACAAAAACTGTAACTCAGCCATTATTATCAGTTCTCTCTATTTTCCTGCCATGCGACTCTCCAGAAGCTGTGTCCTTCAAGCAGGACAAAAACACTGGAAACAGTGACGGAGTCGATACTGGCGGACTCATCCATCATTGATTCATACAGGCACACTATTTGTATGCAAATGATTCCTCATTTTACTCTGAATTGGGCAGTTAATGGTGTTCTCGGGGGCAATCTGTCACTCTGTGTACTTGACGAGGCTTTCTCATTCACTGGCATGTCTCTCCCGCGCTGTCACATCTGTGTGGCTCGTCTTTCACACAGAGCTCTTCCTCCTGTGGCTTTTGTACTGCTGATCGTGATGAGTGGCCTTTAGATAACTGCTAGAAGCTCGCTGACACATTCACACCCGTTCACACACGCTCCCCCACATCACAAGAGCAGGAAAAAAAGCAAATACCAGACACGACCGACCCGCTACAGAATGGCTGCTGTGCAGCAGGTGTAAGTGGAAATCAGAGGTGATTAGAACATCTGTACAGTGTATGATATTTGTGGAAATATTTTTAGAGTTGAGCAACACCTCTCCGACAACAAAATGTGAGACTGTACTGGTGTCTAATTACTGAATTGTAAATGAACATCGGCAGTGTGTTTACGTAACACCACTATATAGGATTTGTTTTCCCCGGCTGCAAGTGCATTCAATCTTTCTTCATATATTCAGTCGCACTGCTTTTTCCTACTCTCTGTAGATAGATAGAAATACTTTATTGATCCCCGGGGGGGAAATTCTGGACTTGAGTTGCTTTGTAGTATTTATTTTCCTAATAATTCAACACATACATGTAATGCCATAGAATGGATGATACAGAGTGGCTGAAACAAGCTTTTCTCAGAACTACAAGGTGTATGTTGCTCCACTGAAATCACACTTGTGTGAAATAGTAGCAGTTTAAGTTATAAGAATGTTGTTGCTATGTGACTGACAATAACAGCAGACAGACCTTGTTGTGGTTTTAAAATGGAAACTGAAATGGTGTCCTGCATTTCATTGTCAAAGAGCTGAGAAAGTAGCAGGTAGAAAACAAGAGTAATCAATGAACCTATCAGCTCACAGATCTGGTGTCACATCACAGACACATCAATAAAAACTTCTGGAACACCATTAGGAAGATGATCGCTGATCATCACAGCACACAAACATTCTGAAAATAGCTTAGCAAGGCACGGCTCTCCACACAGAGTGACCTGACCCCTCACCTGGCTGCTGGGAGATGCTGAACTCGTGGAACAGTGAGAGACGTCTGCTGAGTCATCTGAACGCTCACCACCAAACCTCCACCTCAGCGTGGATTCATAATTTCTATTCTTTACCTAATCAAATGTCCTCATCTTTCCTAGTTGTGTGCTTGTGTTTTATCTAGAAGGGTTGTTAGACTTACAGCTGTAGCTGCTGAATGTGTTTACAGAGCAGTCAGTCAAAAAGAATTGCAACAGTGATCTGATTTCGAGCTGCAGACAACAAGAGTTATTCTCCACTCCACTGCTCCTTCCTGTTCCATTACTTGCAAAAATTTAAAATGATCTGCTGACAAAAGAATAAAAGAAAGAAAGGATCTCTGTAATCTGAATGCAGGAATGACTGAACACAAATACACTGAATGGCTTTTGCTGAAAAAGTGCAAACCAGTAATACCAAATAAGGTTTGATGTCATGAAAGTCTTGAGGATTATAACTGTATTACCTGCAGGTCTAAAAGGCTGACTTAATATCTTGCCTTTATTAACACCATCTCACTTCAACCAATTAACCCAAATTTAGATTTTCTTGGTTTCAGACTGACATGTCGTAACCCCCAGGCGTGAGAAAGAGTGATATCATAAATGAAACAGTGATATTAATGACAACAAGCTAGATTTCTATCTAATAGTCCATTTTCCTTATATGGGAAATTGTGATGGACTCATCAACAGTTAACACCATGCGGTAATGTTTGTTTGCAAATAATCACAACACATTTTTGGTTTAAGAGTTTATTTTCCTTGATTTACATTATGATATTAGTTTCCAATTTGAGTGCACGCATTTTGGTTAACATTTATCATAAGTTTATCAAGTTAGTTTGAGTTAATATTACCTTCTCTTTGTTTCCTCACATGTGCCTGAGTTCCTGGAAAAGGGGGAGGCGGCATTTAAGGTGCCCTTTTATGCTGGAACCAGGAACGGGACAGTCTCAACTCCCAGTGCTGGGCAGGGGTGCTCAGAGTTGCAGAATTCTATTACTATCATGTTGTATTATGT
Organism: Pempheris klunzingeri; assembly: GCF_042242105.1. Lineage (NCBI taxonomy): Eukaryota > Metazoa > Chordata > Actinopteri > Acropomatiformes > Pempheridae > Pempheris > Pempheris klunzingeri. The sequence goes on along the minus strand of NC_092033.1, from coordinate 19,081,031 downwards.
AGTGGTTAGTGTTTCTTTGGGTTTTGGTTAGTTTGGGTATGTATATTGGTATTAGTTGTGTTATGTATTTAGATGGTAGTTGGGTTTATTTTGAGGTTAATTGTAAGTTGGAACTTCCCCCCTCGTTTGTCTGTCAGCTAGCCCATCTCTGTATATATATATACCCCTTTCTCCAGTCTCTCATCAGGTCAGGTTTGTTCATTTTGGATTTCTGTTGTATTATGGGTTCGTTGGTTCAGTTTCTTTTAAGGGCCCTTAGTTAAACATTTGGTTGTTACTTTTCTGGTTTATGTATTTTAATCAGTTTGTAATATTGATTTTCCTTTTGTTTTGGCAAAATAAAGCCTATTTGTTGGAAATTTACTCTTGTGTCCCTGCCTTTGCTGTTTGGTCCCTGACAGAAATAATAATCATTATAATCACAGCAGATAGGACTGTTGTTGCAGTGTTTTCTCATAAGCAAGCCTGAAAAGTTGCCAGTAGGTAGTATCAAACTTTGCCAAACCTTGGCAGTGCTCTACCCACAGAACTACACTCACCAAAAAGCTCCCACTCAAATTTGATTTGTCATATTTTAAGAGATTTCTTTTTTTATGAAATTATAATTAAGGAAGTCCCACGTCACCGAGGAAGTGTTAAACCACAGTCACGTCATACACGCTTGAAGCTTTGTGAGGAAGCAGTCACAAATAGTGCTGCCATAGTTGGCTGACACTGCGACTAAAGAAAGGCCACCCACATCAAGCCACGACGAACATCACTATAAAGGCAACGCTTCAAAAAATGCCAGTTATGGTTCATCAAGGGCCGTATGAAAGGAAACCAAAGTGTCTTTGCACCTACTCTCACTTTATCGTGACTCTCAGATTAAACCCAACACTTCACCGGGTAGGAAACTTAATTATAGTTCATATGTATTGCACCGACACAAAGACTTGTTCACTCTTCTCTGCTTTATCAGCATCCATTCCCCTACTGCGTGACCACCTGCAGGAGCGAGGTGTACATCAGCCTTATCAGTTTCTCCTCATCTGTAAGTCATTTTGTTCACTGTAGGCTTCTTCATGTTAAGCTTCCAGCTAAGATAAGCGAGGAGAAAAAGAGAGAGATGAAGACTGCCTTCAGCTGTACCTAAGCAACCAGCTACACAGGCAGCTTCTCATTTCTGTTAGGAGGAGAGGAACTCACTCATTATCATAACTGTTCAAAGTACTACTATCATGGAACATTTGGATTTTGGCTCTCTTACACAACAACTTTTAACTGTAGAATTACCTTTAATTTACTTTAATTTCATTTTATTTTATTTTATTCAACAGTGAGGGGCAGTGGTCATACCATACAGAAATTGTGTAAGACTCAAAATGTGAAGAAAAAGTGTCATTTTTATAACTGAAACCTGCATTGGTGGATTTTTAACCAATAGCGGGCAACACAACAAGCTGCAAACACAATGATAGCACATTATATATGATCTTATGAAGTTGATAAGGCAAACGTTAGAACAGCTGCCCACTTATTCCAGCAGACACACAGCAACATCAACAGTCATTTGGAGTCTCTGGTAATCATACATGTGTTCAATAACTCCCAATATTCAATCTCTTCTAGCTCTGCTTTGGACTCCACCAGCTGGCCAGCGGCTGTGTCTGTCTGGTGTACAGCAGGTTCAGCAGAGCTGCTGTGGGAAACAAGGTTGGTGAGAGCTGAGAGTCGACCGAGCAGTAAGGCTGTGGGCCGTAGAACAAACCCAATGAGCTGAGAGGTGATGAAACGCTGTGTAGAGCGGGGGGGAAAGTGACTGTTCGTCCCTGTGTCTGACACCACTGACACAGTCATGTGAGCCATTCTTAACATAAATACTGTGTTGATGATTGCAGCCTTGAGATTGATGCTGACACTAAAAGACGAAGGTGGCCGTGCCTCTGAAGCTGTGGCTCCAGTGTTGTCACACTGACGTTCCATCTGCAGTCTCAGTTGACGCTTTTAACTTTTTTTTTTTTTTTAGCTGAAAACACATTTATTAACATTTATTATCAAACAGGCCTCCTGCTGTCTGGTGTTTATGGGTCAGGAATCTGTTCTCTCTTATGGCTGCTTTGAAAGGATGACACTTAATTTGAACAGGATCTGTGCATTTCTTCTCAGCCTACGATCAATGTCATGCTCGGTTTGACTAGATTGCCACATCATATGTGTCTTGCATGTACAAGAACCAACAACACATGCAATGACACAAAGCATGTCTAGTGCTGCTGCTGCACCGTTCACCAAGCACTTCAGAGCACACTTGATGCTTAATGAGCAAATTCCTGCTATTATCTCTTCATCTGCCCATTGTCTTCTGGGTGAATCACTGAGTCTGTCCAACAGTAAAAGATGTCTATTATACTGCCTTTGAACCCAGCGCTTGTTTTATGGAACCTGCTGTTCCTGAAAACACAAAAACATTCAGTTTACTGTCATGTAGGGCAAAGGAAACCTTCTGGAGGACCAACAGCTGTGTGTTAATATGCTTTTGATGGTAGCTGGCATGCTAAAACACAAAATGCGGACTCTGTGCATGTGCTAATGTTACAATGTGAGATGTTTTTTTTTTTTTTAAAAGGTCTTAAAGACATACAGAACATGTTTAGAGATCTGAGGCACGTGCAGAACGATCTGTTCGATCACTGCAAAGACAGATTACATTCTGTGTCCTTCGATCTTGTCTTACCATTTACAACTAAGCTACCACAATAATAATAATGGAAATAACTTCTTAATAAGAAGTTTACCTGTGCGTACTTTATGAATGTGCTTCCATGGTATCGTTTCCCCTCCCAGCTGGGTCAACTTTGTTTCAGTGAGAGTGATGAGTCACCACCTGTTCTCCATAGACTGCATTATCTAACTCACCTTTCCTGCTCTTCTTCTGGCCACTTACAGTGGCTCAAAGAGCACGTGTTGCCGGGAGAGAGACTCATTGGAAATTGCAACCTCTCTCTGCTGCAGTGATCCACTGTCTAATCGTGATGGTCGCGTCCTCGGCTCTCTGTCAGCACCTCCGAGATTAGCTCTGACGGGTCAGCAGGGGCGCGCTGATGAACTTAGATTGCATTTTACTTCTGCCTGTGTGATCATTAGAAGAAAAGTAAACTTGTCTTTGAACAGCTTCCTCATGTGTGACACACAGCCGTTCATCCACGACACAGATCCACGATCGTGGACAGAATTGTTAAATTATTAAAGAGAGTGTGGTGTCTGTCACAAAAATGATAATCTTCTGAACACACACACACACACACACACACACACACACACTCACACACACACACATGCAGCCATTTTATTTGCTGGAGTGATATTTGTTGACAACCTCTTTGAATGCTGACATCATGCAGCAACCCTCCCCCCACTACCCCGCCCCAGTCCAAAGATACAAGTCTTTCTGGTCCTGTATGATCCAATGGAAATAAGAAACAGCGTGTTGTATCCAGGCAACAAGTTCGTTGCCAGGTGACAGACACAGAGGTCCTGAGACCAGAGCCTGCATGCAACAAATCCACATGAATAAGACAAGGCACAGCACCCGGCACCTCCTGCAACTCACACATTTCTTTGATAATCCTGCCCCGGATCACCTTCTTCACCACGAATGCAAACAACGCACGTGTTTGCCTTCATGTGAACGGTGAACTGCCCTCCTCTCTGCCTTCGTCCTCGCTGCTAACAAGTCCAATAAACCCTGCGCATGTGCAGATGAGGCGACACTAAAAACTCTGCTGCAGGAAACCGATCTCCCCACCTTTCACGAAACCTAATCAGCCTGCCTAATTGCCGCGTGGAATCATGATGTGCACGCTGACGGTTTATCAGAGAAGACATATCCACCGGCAAATCTGAAAACAGCTATAAGTAGGGGGATTATCAAACGTGTTTCTGCCACAGCTCTGGGCCTTTCATGTGGCAGCCATGAGCAGAGATAATGATCATTTCCAAGGCGCTTCAGCTGACAAATCCACCGCCACCATTAAAGGGATTCATTCTCCCCCGGAGCTGTGTGGGTCGACTGTATACTTTTACTTTGATTCAGACACAGCTGGGGGTGGGGGGGTGATTTGTTTACTGAGGTTTGTTTAGTTCAAGTTAAAACTCTGATTTGTCTGATTTGTAAAGCAAATACTGGATGACAGCTGTTCCTGATTTACATTAAAGCAGCACTAATCAACGTTTTTATACGGACAAATGATGATGATGAAGGTGGACTAAGCCTTTTGGTCAGCGCACAATTAGTCTGCAGGCAAGCGTACAATTCAAAATACATATGAGGACTAAAGTTACTGGTAACAAATGAATGCTGAGGAAATATTTACTTTGGCTCAAATGGAGTTTACAGTGAAAGTTGTTTCTGAACTAACTAAATAACTAAATAATACAGATTTCCTGTCAGGATGCCTTTAGGAGCCTATAAGGAAACAACAGCCTGTAAAATAAAGCGTCATCAATCCCTCTTCCTGATACGAGGACGGCTTATGGGCCATGTTGTGTTTCTATTGCGAAGATTCGTGGCGGAATTGACATGAATTAATTTTTTACGTCACCTCTAAATGAAACACTGAATACAGGACATGTTTCAGAAGGGCCCCAAGGACAAAACAGTCACGCCACATTCAACTCCCAGCTCTCTCCAACACCACCACAGCCAAGTGCTGCTGCGCTCATGCCGTCATAATCAGACCTTTGCTGCCACCAGCTTGTTGTGTCTGGTACACGCAGCACTAAGCACACTGAAAACGATGGAGATAAGTAGCAAGGTCTCCCGTTCTCCACCTGAGAGGACAGAATCTTCCTCTCCACCTTTCTTTTTTTCTTTTCTTTTTCTTTATTTATATAGCGCCAAATCACAACAGCGTTATCTCCAGACTCTTTCCATAAAGAGCAGGTCTAGACCAAACTCTTTAATTAGAGAGAGACCCAACGATTCAGGAATTCAACATTAAGGATTCAACAATCCCCACATGAGCAGCATCAGATATTATATTAGGAAACAGTGGAGGAAGAACTCCCCTTTAACAGGAAGAAACCTGGAACAGAACCAGGCTCAATGTGGACGGCTTCTGTAGGGGTCTGTGTTGGGTGGAGGTTGGACAGAGAGAGAGAGAGAGAGAGAGACAGAGAGAGAGAGAGAACACAAACAGCAACCAACATACTAACAGTGACTATAGCACTAACAATAGGAGTGTGACTAAAAGATTAGCAGTATGATATTATTAAAAAACATGACCAGTGGCCGACGATCCGCAGCAGAGATTCATGAAGCAGAGAACCACATCAGCAGGATCAGGACCAAGACCAGGATCCACAGGAACCTGAGAGATGAGAAAGCACAGAAAGGCTCCGGGGAAGATACCAAGTTAGAGGCAGACATTTGGCTGACATGAGACATAATGATGGAGAGGAAGAGGAGGAGAGAGAATAGAGGAGCTCAGTGCATCATGGGAGTCCCCCGGCAGTCTGAGCCTATAGCAGCATAACTAGGGGCTGGTCTAAGGCCTGAGCCAGCCCTAAACTATATGCCTACCAGAACCACCAGTTTACCTCCAGTTTAAGGAAGATTTGATTGACCAAATTCCAAAGAACATGTATCCACACTAACTCTGAGAAGTTTAGGTTTCATTTGGTCATTTTACCTTCACCCCATTCATCTTCACCACACTGGGCAAGAGGCAGGGTACATCCTGGACTGGTCACCAGTCAGTCATGCTGTCTTTGGACTGTGGAGAGAACCCACACAGCAGGGGGGGACATGCAGACAAGCTGGAAGGCTCCTGCTGAGACAGAAGTGATTGCCACCACTTTTTTGCTGACATTTATTAATCGACTACCTTTGTATTGTTTCCTTTCATTTCCTTATGTGGGATCAATACTTTATCTTAATTCGTCTGACCACGAGGCATTTAGTTCCTGTGGGAAATAATGGGCTTCTGCCATCTAGTGGACAAACGCCGGCCCTACTACAGTCGTCCTCTCTTTCACTGATGTCTTGATGTTTTGTCTCACTGGCTCTTGTATTCACAGAAAAAGCCCCCATGGCCTGCTGATAATGCTCAGACATGAAGGGCTGAGCCTGTACCACCACGCTAAAGTCTGGCCTTAAACGTTAGGTTTCTTAGAGGAAGCCAAATGTGCAAACCAGCTTTTGAATAATTTTACCTGAGTCTTTATTTATATTCCAGATGCAATCACACAAACTAATTTCAGAAATCCAGACCTCATGATGCCACAATGAACATTACAACAGAGAAGGTTACGTTTGAAAACCAACAAAAGTGCTTCACTGTTTCTCCAAACAACATAAGTACGATTATTAAAGATATTAAAGAAATTATTATGATCTTATTATCAAAAAAAAAAGGGTCAGGATTTGATTTGAAGGCAAACATTAGAATTACAGTTCAAACTAACTTGCAGTAAACCTTGTTCACATGTGATAACATCCACAAAGCCATGCTGTACCAAACTACAACAGTACGTCTCTCAGCACAAGTTCTCCTTTTATTGCCAAGGTAAACAAAGCAGACAAGCAGAGACAGTAGGTATACGGTGCTTTAAGTGTTTTGTCTTTATTTTAGTCCCAAAATGTCCTTGTTCAAACCTCCCAGTATTCACACAGCAAGCAGCCTTCAGAAGACCTCCAGGTCTGCAGAGTTGTAGACCACCGCTGTCTCCTCAATGCCCACGGCAGCCTCCTCCTGACCCTCCTCTGCAGCCTCCTCCTGACCCTCCTCTGCAGCCTCCTCCAATGACTCCAAGGCCTCATTAGTATCACTGGCGAAAGTCTCCCTGGAGACGTCGTCGTGCTCCTGCAGGTTCAGTGTGCCGATGGCCTGCTTCATCTTCTTGGCCACCACGTGCCGCCTCCTCCTCTGGGCAGCCTTCTTGCTCTTACAATCTCTCTGGTGTTCCTCTAAGAACACCTCCCTGAGTTGGGCCTTGGTGATGCTTGCCGTGTTCTTTAGCAGGTTGAGATAGACCCCTCCAGGCGTCCGCCGTCTGCTGCCATCCATGGTGTACACTCCGCCGGTTTCCTCCAGCGTGGCGGTTTCTCCAAGCAGTTCTATGGCTTTTTTCTTCCCGATGACTTTCACAACGCGCTCTATTATCTCTTTTTTAGGCTCTTGCAGCCTGTGTGCTATCTCATCCGCCACTTTGTCCTCAGGGTCATGCTCTGTGATCTCATAACGGCCCTTGACGTCCATCTCAGCCCTGGGGCCCAGTCTCTCTTTAGCGGACCTCTTCCTCTTTGCATCACCTCCTGCCCTCTCATCTGACTCTTGTCCCTTCATGTACTCCTCCAGCTGGGCGTCCAGCATGTTCACCTCTCCTGCATGATTGGAAAGCTTCTCCAGCTCTCTCTCCTTCTCCATTATCTTACGGGCGAGGACAAAGTTATAAGTCTCCACATTTCTGCTGGACATGCTGACCTCACCTTCCATGCCAAATATGCCCAGCTCAGCAGCTATGGCATCCTGGCACTGCTCCTGGACCACAGAGCCCCAAATGTTGTTCACCTTGCGGCCCCCCAGCGCGCCAGCGGCGGGCACGGGGGTGGGCCCTGCCCGGGTGGCGCCGGACACTTTCTGGCGCTTCCGGCGCCAAGAAGCCGCCTCCTCGTCCGATGACTCCGCGTCACTGTCGCTGGACTCCGCCGTCCTAGCAGTGCTGCGGTAGGCGGAGGCAGAGGGCTGGGCAGCGGCTCTGCTGTGGAAGGACTGGCCGCTGAAAGCTGCAGGAAGCTGAGGTGCAGCTTGTGCTGCTGCAGCGGTTCCCATCTCAGTATCCGAGCTGGAGAGCTCTCCATCTTCCAGATCACCGTCCATTAGATCTCCGCCAGCCGCCATTTCTTGTCTGGAAGCCACACCAAAGAGAATGTCTGTTGGCTGCTGTTTTAATTTATCAGCCAAAGTTAAGGCCACTCATTAGCGACACTAGCTAACTCTACAGCATTAGCAGCTAACAATACCACAGAACTTAATATTAGGCTCGACAGAGAACCAAACAACTCCTCTAAAATACAAATACCTTTAAATATCGGACAGGGCGGCCGCTGTGGGTAAAAACAGACTTTTAGCTGTGTTTGGCTCTTCCCCTCACTGCTGCCTGCCGAGACGAGCTTCACTGAAACAAACTTCAGACCTGAGACCCTTCGAAGAAAATTCGCGCTATGCTAAAGCCACACTTCCGCCCTCATCTGTCACACTCTTTCAAAATAAACATGACACGGATGAAAGAAATACTAATGAAATTTTGTATTTTTGGAATTTGGAATTTTCTTCCTATAAAAGAAAAGGGCAAATCTACAAATCAACAAATTATACAAAGTAAAGTATATTTAATAATAAAGTAATTTCGAAATTCAGTTACAAAAAAGTGGTTTTAATTGCCCCAGCATTTAAAAAAAAATCTGTAGCTATTCCCGCATGTGAGAAAAAAATCAAAATAATGTGAAATCTTTTAAAAACGTTCACTATGTTAGTAGCAATTAGCAGTTTTGTTAATGTGGTTATTTTTGAATGACTACTTTTGTAAACGTTACTCTTTTAACAGCCTCACAAAATACTGTGGCTTTTATTCTGTTAAGAAAATCACCTCGTCATCCCCAGCGGAAGTTACTTACTGATTGCGTCAACGGACACGGTGCTTGCGCAGTGTGACAGATAAACAATATGGCGGTGTCCGTACAGCGCCTCAGGACTGCTGGGAGATATTTTCTTCAAAGACATTTACTGAAGACAAATTCTTTAAGGAGGGTAAGACAAAAGTGTTCACAGCCATGTTTTTCATGTAACCTATCATTGACAGGTACCAGAGTAGAGTTTAAGAGGAGAAAACCTCTCGGTATGTCCCGTCAGGCTCAGTGTTTGCTATCAGGTAAAGTTAGCTAATAGCTTCGGCGTGCTTGGCTGTTCCTAAACGAATTGCTCAAATTATGTTTAAAATCGACCCAAGTTATACAAAAAGATAAGCGACACCATAGTAAAAAGTTTTGTCTTTTTACCCTTCTTTTTTACTTACATATATTATCGCTGTCGTAAACACGCAGCATCATCATGACTGGCTGTTACTTCCTGTCTGTCCTCCGCCTGCAGCTCCCAGCTGGACCTCACAGATTCTTGGCTACTCCGGCTGCTCAGCATGTGGCTCTTAATGTTCCTGAAACCAAGGTGACCACTTTAGAAAACGGACTACGGGTGGCTTCTGAGGACGCTGGGCTCACCACCTGCACGGTAGGTTGAAGGTCACCCCACTGAACGCACACTTACTGTGTATTTGCCCTAGCTATATTTATGTATTTACCACAGATCTCATTTATTAAACTATTGTACACAGGAGCTTAATGACCCTTAACGACCCCCGTCCTCATGATTACATGCAGTCCTGTCCTAAGCTATTAGCACCTTTGAACTTGTTGGAATCAGAATACTGTTGCATTTATATGCATTTCTTTGCATTACGGGGGAACAAATCAAACAAGCTGACAGAATCAAGCCTGATGTTGATTCTTCCTTAGTTTTAATTTATGTCACCGGTGTTGAGTTCCACGTATTTGTGGTATAAAATCACTCAACCAGTTAAAATGAGCTGTATTTGCAGTTAGATGTTTGCCACGATGATGTTTGTTTGTTTGCCACACTGAACACGAAGAGAAGAAAAAGCAAAAACATGAGCAGCATCAGATGTTATATTAGGAAACAGTGGAGGAAGAACTCCCCTTTAACAGGAAGAAACCTGGAACAGACCCAGGCTCAGAGGGGGGGGGGGCTTTCTGTCAGAGTCTGTGTTGGGTGGAGGTGAGAGAGAGAGGGGGGGGGGGGGGAGAGGGAGAGAGAGAGAGAACAAACAGTAGCCAAAATAATAGGAAAATGACTAATGGTTAGCAATATGGTAACATTGAAAAACATGATAGTTGTTAATATCTGAATAATAATAACACGACTAATATTGTTAGTAGTAGTAACAGACATTAAAGAGACATGAAGCATCAGGATGGAGAGGAAGAGGAGGAGAGAGGAGCCCAGTGCATCATGGGAGTCCCCCGGCAGTCTAAGCCTATAGCAGCATAACTAGGGGCTGGTCCAAGGCCTGAGCCAGCCCTAAACTATAGGCTTTATCACTAAGGAAGGTTTTTAGTCTACTCTTAAATGTAGAGAGGGTGTCTGCCCCCCCAACCCAAACTGGAAGGAGGTTCCACAGGAGAGGAGCCTGATAGCTGAAAGCTCTGGCTCCATCACTACTTTAGAGGACTTTAGGAACCACCAGTAGACCTGCAGTCTGGGAGCACAGTGCTCTAGTGGGGTAGTACGGTACTATGAGCTCTTTAACATATGATGGAGCCTGAACATTAAGAACCTTGTAGGTGAGGAGAAGGATTTTAAACTCTATTCTAGATTTTACTGGAAGCCAAAGAAGAGAAGCCAGTACAGGAGAAATATGGTCTCTTCTCTTAGTTCTCATCAGAACAGGAGCAGCAGCGTTCTGGACCAGCAGGAGAGTCTTTAAGGACTTATTGGGGCAGCCTGATAATAAGGAGTTACAATAGTCCAACCTAGAAGTGACAAATGTGTGGACTCATTTTTCTGCATCATTCACAGACAGGATGGGCCTGATTTTAGCAATATTACGTAGATAGAGAAAGGCAGTCCTGGAAATGTGATTTATGTGGGAGTCAAAGGACAAATCCTGATCAAAGATAACTCCCAGATTCCTCACAGTGGAGCTGGAGGCCAGAGTAATGCCATCCAGAGCAGTTATGTTGTTAGACAAAACTGAAGTTATTGTGCTTGGCCTCAGACACCTTAGAGACACACTTTCTGAGTTTAGCAGCAGAAAATTGTGGCTCATCCAGGACTTTATGTCCTTAAGGCAGACTTGGAGTTTAGCCAACTGATGGGATTCATCAGATCTAACAAGACCAGGACAGAGAGAAGTCCTCTGTCTGATGCCATAAGGAGGTCGTTTGTAACCTTCACCAGTGCTGTCTCTGTGCTGTGGTTCACTCTAAAACCTGACTGAAAATCCTCTAATAGACTATTACAGTTTAAAAAATTACACAGCTGGCTACAACTTTCTCCAGGATCTTGGAGAGAAAGGGAAGGTTGGATAAAGGTCTATAGTTGGCTAATACACCTGAATCAAGACTGGGCTTTTTCAGGAGAGGTTTAATTACTGCTACTTTGAAGGACTGTGGTATGTAGCCTGTTAGTAAAGACTGGTTGATCACATCCAGTAAGGACGTGTTGATTAAGGGCAGGACTTCTTTAAGTAGCCCAGTAGGAATGGGGTCTAGGAGACATGTTGAAGGTTTGGATGAGGAGATTATTGAAGCCAATTCAGGAAGATCAATTAGAGAAAAACAGTCCAAATGCACATTTAGCCCAACAGCTGTTTCCATGATTCCTGAGTTTGAGGTTGAATCAGAGCCTGTTGAGGGCAGGAGGTGATGAGTTTAGTCTCTAATAGTTAGAAGTTTATCATCAAAGAAGCTCATGAAGTCGTTGCTACTGAGCTCTAAAGGATCACAAGGATCAACAGAGTTCTGACTCTTTGTCAGCCTGGCTCCTCCAAATCAAGGCCTTATCCCAATGCCTAATAAAGATTCAAGCAGCAGCCCTATGGAAGGCAGCCTTACCTCAGGCCTTTGTCTGAAGTTGTGGTACACTGGCAGCAGAGACTGTGTGGATGTTAATCTGGGGATTTCATTACTGACCTCTTCCAGGTGGGGCTCTGGATAGACGCTGGCAGCCGCTATGAAAACGAGAGAAATAATGGCACAGCACATTTCCTGGAACATATGGCATTTAAGGTGAGATGGTAACAGTGCAGCAAAGTTTTTACCTCTCCTAACTGGACTGGGTCATCTTTTTTGTTTTGTTTTGTCTTTGTTCACCGGGGCTGTCTGTGTGTGTGTGTGTGTGTGTGTGTGAGACAGGGCACCAGGAAGCGCTCCCAGCTGGATCTGGAGTTGGAGATAGAGAACATGGGGGCTCACCTAAATGCCTACACGTCCCGAGAGCAAACTGTGTATTACGCCAAAGCTTTCTCTAAAGATCTTCCACGAGGTACAGTACCGCAGGGCCAAGGAGCTGAATGTTTCAGTGGCACTGTGGACGCATGTTATTGATATTTGACAACAGAATCACAGAAGCACGGGCGTCTTTCTGCCTCCATAAAAACATGTTCAACAATCCTGAACATCGGACTGATGCGAAAATAATGAAAAAAAATAACATGTCAGTTCCATTTGACCAAATAAAGTTCCCTGTTTCCCCCCCAGCTGTGGAGATTCTGGCTGACATCATTCAGAACAGCACACTGGGTGAGGCAGAGATTGAAAGGGAGCGAGGTGTAATCCTCCGAGAGATGCAGGAAGTGGAGACCAATCTGCAGGAGGTGGTCTTTGATTACCTGCATGCCACAGCTTACCAGTCCACAGCTCTGGGAAGGACCATCCTGGGCCCCACGGAGAACATCAAGTAGGGCCAAACAGTCATTCTAGAGGCTTTGATCTCCAGAACATGTGGTGACATTTGGCACAAAGAGATGGCTTACAAACGGTCACAGTTGTACTGGTTTCACATGCTTCTGCTTCACAGATGTTGTGTTGTACTGTCGTTGATGCTGTAAGTCGTTGGTATTTGATTGCAGGACAATCAACAGAGGAGACCTGGTGGAGTACATCACTACTCACTACAAAGGCCCCAGAATAGTGCTTGCTGCTGCTGGAGGTCAGAGCTGTTTATCTCCTCACCTGTTTGGGTCATATTAGGTGGATGTGTTAGTTTCATTATGAGCCCATAAAACAGACAATCCTCATGATTCACTGTGTGATTTAAGTAAGTTTATATTACTGTTAATTGTGCATGAACCCACATAAAACCAAAGTCCTGAATTCACTTCAAAATGAACTCAGACTTTGACGTTGCCTTTACCTTCGGGACATTCTGTGACTCTGTGTGTTTTTGATCAGGAGTCTCACACGATGAACTCATTGATTTGGCCAAGTATCATTTTGGAAAACTTCCTGTCAGATATAAGGGTGAAGCCCCAGCTCTTCCTCTGTGCCACTTCACAGGAAGTGAGGTAAGATACCACAGTTATTGTGCTTTAGCTTTCTTTTTTTAATAAAACTTATTTAAAGGAGAACTTTGCAGGTTTACATTTGTAAAAAATATGGCTCTATTTTGACATATCTTGGTACCTAAATAACTGAGTGATACAAAGTTTAGAGCTGGTCCAGTAAATTGCCTCAGCCGGCAGCCGCCAAACAGGCTGCATCATAATCCTTTGGGACAACAACACCTGATCACTAAAAGAGCTTGTTTGATCCACTGACAGGCTCAGAGTGTTATTCTAAGTGTGTGACAGCATCATGGAAAGGATCCCTACAGAGAGAGACCTGGAAGATCCTTTTGGTTTAACCACAAACAGCCGTTCTATCACTCTCTGCACACACACCAGACTCTGTTAACAAAAACAGCAATTTTATGTCCCAGAATGCCTGGATAGGTTAGTTTAGTGTTTCCCAGTCTTGGCCCTGAAGTTTGGAGGTGGAGTTGCTGCCATTTTTAACTCTAGCTTGTTAATCAAACCTGGACCTAAACACAACTATAATTCATTTGAAAGCCTTGTTCTTAGTCTTTCACGCCCAACCTGGAAAACACTAAGGCCAGTTCTACTGGTTACAGTCTACCGCCCTCCTGGACAGTACTCTGAATTTCTTTCAAATTTAGTCCTTAATATAGATAAAGTAATTATAAGTGACTTAAATATTCATGTGGACAATGATAATGATGGTCTTAGTACTGCTTTCATCTCATTATTGGACTCAGTTGGCTTCTCTCAGTGTAAACTCACTGTTGTAACCACACCCATGACCTTGTTCTGGCGTATGGCATTCAAATTGAATAGTTAATTTAGTTATTTTATTTTATTCTATTCTATTTTAGACCATTACCTGATAATGTTTGATTTCCTGACAAAGAGCCAAAACTCTATTGATCCTTGTGATCCTTTAGAGCTCAATAGCAACAACTTCATGAGCTTCTTTAATGCTAAAAGTCATCACCTCCTGCCCTCAACAGGCTCTGATTCAACCTCAAACTTTGGGATAAGGCCTTGATTTGGAGGAGCCAGGCTGACAAAGAGTCAGAACTCTGTTGATCCTTGTGATCCTTTAGAGCTCAGTAGCAACGACTTCATGAGCTTCTTTGATGATAAACTTCTAACCATTAGAGACTAAACTCATCTCCTTCTGCCTTCAACAGGCTCTGATTCAACCTCAAACTCAGGAATCATGGAAACAGCTGTTGGGCTTAATGTGCATTTGGACTGTTTTTCTTTAATTGATCTTGCTGAATTGGCTTCAATAATCTCCTCATCCAAACCTTCAACATGTCTCCTAGACCCCATTCCTACTGGGCTACTTAAGGAAGTCCTGCCCTTAATCAACACGTCCTTACTGGATGTGATCAACCAGTCTTTACTAACAGGCTACGTACCACAGTCCTTCAAAGTAGCAGTAATTAAACCTCTCCTGAAAAAGCCCAGTCTTGATTCAGGTGTGTTAGCTAACTATAGACCTTTATCCAACCTTCCCTTTCTCTCCAAGATCCTGGAGAAAGTTGTAGCCAATCAGCTGTGTAATTTTCTAAATTCTAATAGTGTATTAGAGGATTTTCAGTCAGGTTTTAGAGCGAACCATAGCTGTCTCTAGCTGTAAAATCTAGAATAGAGTTTAAAATCCTTCTCCTTCTTACAAGGCTCTTAAGGGTCAGGCTAACCCCCCCATCTTAAAGTATCTTGAAAGTGCTTTATTGATAAACTGTTAACGATCATTGTTTCATATAAAACAAAACAAACTATTTATTTCTTTATATCTCGACAAACATAGAGCAGCCTTGAATTACTGACAGTGGAGAAATGATACCAGTGAATGTGCTGTTGCTTCAGATCCGTGTGCGCGATGACAAGATGCCTCTGGCTCATATCGCCATCGCAGTGGAGGCGGTGGGATGGTCACACCCCGACACCATCCCTCTCATGGTGGCAAACACACTCATTGGAAACTGGGACCGCTCCTTTGGTGGAGGCGTGGTGAGTACAGATGAAACCTTGGTCTAGTTAGTGACTCAGCTCTCACATGGATTCTTGTCACAGAGCTCCACCAGACAACTTAAACACTTCTTATAAGGGATGTAACGCTTAAGTTAGTCGGTCCATCCACTCTGAAGATCTTTTTGGCCCATTTCTGTTTCCTTGATAGATTTTAGACCTTAAAAAACCGTGACCCCTCCCTGTTGTGTCTCTTGTGAACCCAGAATCTGTCCAGTAAACTGGCTCAGATGGCCTGTCAGGGAAACCTGTGCCACAGCTTCCAGTCCTTCAACACATGCTACACAGACACGGGCCTTTGGGGGCTCTACATGGTGTGTGAGCCCAGCACCATCAACGACATGATGCACTTCACTCAGATGGAGTGGTGAGTACACAAAAAGGATAGATCAGATGCAATGGAGAAATGGTAAATGCTGAGTTTGTATAGCTGCTGTCTACCACAGGTCCCAATATAAAATCTCAGATCATAACTCCAAGAGACCCGGCGGGATAATATCTGTTGTTGCTGTATTAGGATGTCTCTTTGCACGAGTGTGACGGAGAACGAGGTGGCACGTGCCAAAAATCTTCTCAAGACCAACATGCTCCTCCATCTGGACGGTAGGGCTGCACCGCATCACTTCAGGCTGCACTCATGAACACAGAAGCAGCATGTAGAGCTCTCTACTGATGTCCTGATGCTTCTTTGTCCAGGATCCACCCCAATCTGTGAGGACATTGGCAGACAGATGCTGTGCTACAGTCGCAGGATCCCGCTGCATGAGCTGGAGGCCAGGATTGATGTGAGTGGATCCAGTCAAATCTGACCCACTAAGACTGTACAGAGCTCCACACATACACAGCACATTTAAATGCACAGCACATGGGGGGGGGGGGCTGTGGCTCAGAGGTAGAGTGGGGCGTCCCTCAGAAGGTCTGTGGTTTGATCCCAGGCTTCTCTAATGGCGCGTTTCCACTAGTACCTACCCAGCTCGACTCGACCTTGTTGCGTTTCCTCTAGCAATAGTACCTGGTAACAGGTACTATTTTAATACCTCCTCTGCCAGGGTTCCAAGCGAGCTGAGTCGAGCTGACAATGCGACGTCACCAGACTGTAGGCCACTGATTGGCCAGGGAGCGGCGTCACTTGACGAGTCATGAGAGCGACTCGTTCACAAGAATCAAACCTGCCGTTTTTAAAACCCTGGAAACAGACAGAGCGTTTTTATTATTTCTGTGAACGAGGTAAACGGATACACACAAACCAAACGCTCCACGTCTTTAGTTGTTTGTTTGTGCCGTATACAAATTACGCCAACGGAGTTTGGGGCCGCCTTGCAATAATGACCCCACCCACTTTGAGGTGGTACGCTACTGTAATGGAAAACCAACCGAGTCGAGTAGAGCCGAGTAGGTACTAGTGGAAACGCGCCATATGTCAGCATGTCGAAGTGTCCTTGGAGACACTGAACCCCAACCTGCTCCTGAAGCAGCTTCAGTGTGTGAAAGAACAGTCTCCTCCGCCTTAGATTCCTCCTGAATGAATGGGAACTACTCAAAGGAGCAGTCAAAGGAAGCTCTACAAATACAGACCATTTAAAGGCCCAGTGGACTGTGTGCCAGAAGTCTGATTAAACATCATGAAAGTGTCATTAACAGCTGATTTTGTCAAATGATGTTCCTTAGACTGAGAGGTCAGGTAATATTTAGAATTCATGTGGACACTCATCATTTTGCCAAAACATTTCAGGCCTAAACTATGAAATGTAGAAAAAAGAAAAAATTGACAGATCTTTTTGCTGCATTTGTAGACATGAACAACAACATGCTTCTGTCTTCTCGTTGGTTGGGAGAAAATATGCAATTTCATGGGTCCTTTGCTTTATTTGATAAATCTTAATAGACTGAGAATAAAGGTATAATATACATGCACTGCAGTGTTTTACATTGTTTCTGCCCCTTCACAGGCCATCGATGCTAAGACCATTAAGGACGTCTGTACCAAATACATCTACAACAAGGCTCCTGCCATCGCAGCAGTTGGTATGTTCTTCTTTTGTTTTGAGCTTAGGGACTTTAAAAGTTGAAGCTGCTCTGTTTAACAGAGTATGAATTTCCCCTAAGGGGACTGACGCCTCTGGTTCTAGTCGTTTACCTCAGACTGGAAATGTCAGCAGTCAGGTTTTAAACAAGCTGGCACTTTTTCCAGATTCTCTAAACAGTAACATCATAACAGTAGAAACCATGGAAGAGCAACAAAACTAAAACCTCTGTTATCAACTGCTTAAGTAAAAGTGACGACATTAAATACAAGTGAGTTTCTGTCTCAGGTCCAATTGAACAGCTGCCAGACTACAACCAGATCCGCAGTGGGATGTTCTGGATGAGGACCTGACCGGACCTGCACCGAGGACAAACTACCCCCCAACTGTACAGCATAGAAAAAACACAATATTTAAGTCTCATCTGTGGTATTTTCCTCCTTTAATTTTTATTATAAAATAAAGACCAACACAATAATGTTAAAATAACAGATCCTACTCTTTGTGGTTTGTGTCATTTTTTACTCTTGGCTGCCACTTGTTCCTGAGCAGCTTTCTTGGCTTTAACCATTTCCACCAGCTCCTGTCAGAGAAACAGAAAGATTTGTCAGCACACCAGTAGTCCCATTACATATTTATTCTACCCTGACTGAAACAAATGGGGTGGACCAAATATTAGACACCCCACTACAGCCTGTTGTGTTCGACTACCAGTCAGAGCTGGTAGTCGAACTGAAGCGTGCCCAGTCTACCTTCTTACCTTGTACCTCTTCATACAGTCTTTCTTGCTTCGTCCGGGGACAGCAGCGGCGATCTTCTCCCAGCGCTCAGGTGTGCTGACTGGGTAGGTCTTCAGGGCTTGTTCCAGGAGTTTCTGTTCCTCAGTGGTCCAGGGGGCAGCGTTCCCATCACTACCAGAGGCTGAGGGACAACACAGCTAGTCAGTGTGGTCCTTTGTTACGTCTCCCTGCTTCCACTGTACAGATTAATCCCTCCCAATGAGGACACGCTACTAGAGAAATCATTGTTCAGACAGGAAACAGCCGTGACGCCGAGCCGTCTCCACAGTGGTTCAGCCTTACAGGTGGACTCACCGTCAAACCTCTCGGAGGGCACAGCGTTGTCTATGGAGGGAGCCACAAACGTGTGCTCTTTCTTGAACTTCTCAAAGGCTTTTCTGTTGATCTCATCTTTCTGTAGAGGATCTGTGGCGACGACAGTAACACACAGTAACAGTTTGGCTTATTAAAATCATCAACATGGCAAACACTATCCTACGATCACATCAATTTGGAGCTGCGATGTGTCACATTTTAATCACACTAAGATTTCCTGTCCAGTTTTATCTGGTCAAAGCAGCTGTGTGTACTGTGCCGGGACATGTTCGAGCCTGAAGACTCTCTCCCAGACTGATGTTATATTTTAGTCTTCATTCATAGAAACCATGACTGTTTGTAATGCTACTGGCCCTGAATTCAGTCTGCACTATGTTGTGTAACTCTAATTTTCTCTGCATGTTACCAAGCCGCTGTAGATTCTTGGCTTTGTTGATCACGTCTTTGGCGGTCCTCTTCATGCCACTGGTGGAGTGCAGGTTCATATAGTTGGCAATGACTTCCCATCTGAAAAGGAAAAACAATACAACTTTGTCTCTCAAAGGCAAACTTCTGAATGCACTGTAAGCATTAAAATGGCAGATCTATTACACCAAACACTTCGAATTTTCCCCTTAAACAGCAAGAACAGGCTGGGATACACTACAGGATTAACTGTCACCCCCCCCCCACACATTTGTCTTCATGTCCTGCTCTTTTACTGGTGCAGAGTGGGTGTAAACTTCACGTTAGGCTCTGAGTGCTGCCACAACACAGGTCACCCACACTCAGCACTGTGCCTGAATGCATCTTGTGTGAACACAGTCCGAGTGCCTACCTGGCGTTGGTTCCAGCGGGGAACAGGTTGACGGCTTTGATGAGCAGCTGGAGGTCGTCCTCGTTCCAGCCCTTCCCTGCACCCCCTCCCCCTCCGCTGGCCTGGTCAGCGCTGCGAGCCGCCTGTCTCGCCTGGACCTCCGCCTCCTTCTCCCTCTGCAGCTGGGCGTTCACCTCCTGCACCTGACGACAGAACCCCCCCGCCGTGTTAGGACACCATATCAGATGACGCTCTTTCCCGTAAAGGAGTAGTTCAGATTTTTCAGGGGGCGGGGGTTGTATGAGGTACTAGGCCGGAATACCGGTGTGGACACTAAGCAATGTACTGCTGTGGATGGGGGGGGCAGAAAAACTCATTTTAGTCACTTCCAAGAAGCCTAACCAGAGGAAGAAAATCTCTATCAGTTGATATGCACTGCCAGTTCTGGAGTAAGATTACAGTTTTTGTCAATGTCGTCTTTAAAGAGTGACGGAAAGTAAAGCAGTGAAAATATTGTAATACACTGTTTAAATTAATGTTGATTTGTTTTCAGGAGGCTAAAATCCATCTTCCTGCTGCCTCCGTCCACAGCAGCACCCTGCCCAACGTCTGTGCCTGGACTCCTGCCTGCTGCTCCGAAATGGGGCCGTGCTGACTGCCATCTACTGTGGATATGACCTCACACACCCCAGCAACGTCGTCTTTGCTGCGTCTCGATCAGCTATGAGATGTAAAAATCTAAATATCTTTAAAAACCCTTTACCTGCTTCTCCACGGCCGCCTTACTGTCGTCTTTAGAGCCCGAGACCAGGATTTCATTCAGGGACTGCAGACTGGAAGCAGACAAGCACCATCAACACTGTTCTGGAAGGCTGCTCTAAAGTAACAACAGGACTAAGACAACCTTAGATTCACACTGCTCAGGCGTCCTGATCAACAGAAATGTGTCCAAAACCTCTCGTAGTTGACTGTACCTCATCAGCTCCAGCCGGTCACAGAGCTTCTCTACTTCCTCCATCATTTTCACGCTGTCGGCTTCGTTGTCAGCAAAGTAATTCCAGTTCTGTGGACACAGAAACAACAATGACTGAACCGCTGGGGCTGACGCAGGCCTCAGGCGTCGGACGACTCTTCACAGTTTATGAGAACAAACCTTGCAGGTAGTCCTGAGTTTCTGCCGCTCCTTCTTGATGGCCTTCTTCTGGATCTCCTTCTCTTTCTTGGCCTGCTGGGCCGCCTGCTTGGCCTCCTCCTCTTCCTTCTCCTTCAACAAACGAGCTGCCTCCAGCTCCGCCTGCCGAGCCTGTCAAACACACCCAAACTTGGCCCATGAACATTTGTCAGGGAGACGACGTTTCAAAAGCAAAGTGCAGTCGCCGGACCGCAGCCCCTGCAGCGTGACCTCTGCTGATGGTGCAGTTTGTGTCACTCTGTCCCAGCAGAAGATGAAAAGTGAGGATGATGATGACGTGTTATGCTTAGAGTGAGACTCACTCGGTCCCTCTCTTCCTGCTCTCTCTTCTTGGCGTCAGCTTTAGCCTTCTTCTCAGACTCCTTCCTGGCTTTTTCCTCTTCTTTGAACTTCTTTATTCTAGGGTCACAGCTGTAGGCCGTATCTGCAGTGAGGCACAAGAGTTAAGTCACTAACTGTCAGCAGTGATTTCCTGAGACTCTTTCCAAACTGCTTCATATCTTAATGTAGCTCAAAGATAGCTTTAGTTATTCCATTAAAATGGGTCTGAGTCGTCATGCAGTGTGTGCTGGCTCCGACAGACTGTACCAACTAGTGTTCGTATTCTGTTCATCTCCTCCTTCTTCCTCTGAGCTCTGGAAGCTCGGTTCTGCTTTTCAATCCACCTCCTCTCATCTCGACTGCGGGGGGAAGTTAAAACGTGTCACTCAGACCCTTGTTGTAATGCAGGAGAGAAATGTCAGACTGACAGACCGCCTTACCATTCAGCCTTTTCCTTTTCCTCTTCATCCAAGTAAGAGAATTCTCTCCACGAGTCAAAGTTGTACCTTTAACGGAAAATTGACACACAAGTGAAAACACTTCCTTCTTTTTGATGTGGCTAAACGCTGCCGTCTCTCCTGACACCAACCAATCAAGACAACAGTCCACACTTACCAGAAAGAGTAAAAATTATCGACTTCTTCAAAAGAGGACTCCATGGTTCCAAGGGTGCACGCGTGCTTTTTGGAAGACCATCTGGCATTTCGCTCAAAAACGGGAGCAAACACCTCGAAAAAGTTCTCTTTGCCTTCGCTCTTTGAAGGCACGGTGTTGTCAAAGGTGGGATCCACGCTGTCGAAGGCTCTCCTCTTCACAGGGTCCGACAGGATCTCTATAGCTGAGGGTCAGACAGACAATGATGACAGTGAGCCCTGGGGCGTCCAGACATTACATCAGTGAAGATGACGATCCGAAGCAGTGCTCCGTACCTTTAGTTATACAGGTGAAGTAGTCGTTGTCTCCCTCTACAATCTGCTCTCCTGCAGCTTTCCTCTTGTCAGGATGGTGCTTCAACACAATTGCTTTGTCTGTTGGGAAACAAGCGGAGAATGTGGCTTAAACAAGGTATTTCCAGCAGCCGGAGGAGCGATTGATGAGAAGGGGGGGGGGGACACACTCACGGGCAGCTTTGATCTGCTTCTGCGTGGCTTTGTACCTCAAGTGTGCAAGCCCGAGGACAGCATAGTGATCTTGATTCTGACAAAGCGGAGGGGAAAGTTCAGTTGGAATGATGCGTAGTATTAATCAAGTATATTTTTATTTTACGACCCCTCCTGTGTCCAGTCCAGAGGTAGTAAGCATTGATCAGATATCACAAACAATGCATTCGCATCCAAAATGAAAGCAGCAGCAGCCTCTCAGGGCGACAATGAGCGATTTTCATCATCATTTGGACAAAGAACATCAGAAAATAGCAAGACATGTCCACCACAGCGTCCCAGAGTCCACGGTGTTGCCTCTGGGTCTCCTTTCATCCAACCACCAGTTTATGATCACAGAAGTCTGTGAAGCTGCAACCAGGCAACTGTTGCCATTTTTGCTTAAGACACTGTTGGAAACGACTAATCGAGCGATAAAGAATGAAAGAAGAGACGAGTGGTTGTGACAAACCATCATTCACCATTCAGATGGCAATGATTCCATTTTCTAACTACTTCTACCAGCATCATGGCTTCATAATAATTCAACACAAATATTACACTACATCAGCCATCACCTGGTTCTATTGTATGAAGCTAAACAGTAGATTAATCAGCTGAAAGTGATTCACTTTTGTACCTTTTGTCTGACAAAACAAGCAAACTGCATGCACAGGGTTTGTTCAGACCCCCCAGTCAGACAGGGACAGGAGGACGACTTAGAGGGAGAAAAGTGATTCACCATCAGCTCTGACACAACTGTCTGATTTGGACCGATACCTTCCAGTCTTTGGGGTCAAGTGTCCGGAGCATCGGGTACTCCTCCAGCTGAAACTCCTCATCCTCTGACTCCTCCGAGGACTCCTCCTCCTCCTCCAGCTCCTGGAAGGAGGTGGACGTACTCCTGTTTCTCCTCTTCACGTAGGCCTCGAACCACCGACCCACAGGCTCCACCTGGACCTGCACAGAGGCTGGGGGGGGGGGGTTCGTACGAACATTATTCATGTACCCATATGAGATATTTTCACAGTTGGGAAAATAAAACTGGAAGATGAACTGGAGTGTGTTTGTATCTCCTGTGTGACTTGCTGAGGTTTGGCACCAGCATCAGCTGTAGCAGGACACTAGTTTTTAATAAAGCTAAAAGCATGTATTTAAAAATGGCATTCTGATGCAAGCTCTTTGTGCTTGACTCTGACTGTTAGCCTTCTTTTCTTCTACCTTTGTGCTGCTCAAATATCCAAACAGGTTTCTGTCAAAGTCAAGCTGCTAACAGGGATGTCTCCTGCTCTCTAGTGACACACACTGTGATGGCTGCTCTGAAATGCTGTTCTATTACATCATCTTCTTTTCTTTGGCATGCCATCAGTCAGTACGGCCGAGTCCTGGCTGACAGGAGCCTTACTTTGAAAGGAACCCCTGCAGCAGGAAATGGTGACCGCTCGGACCACCTGAGGATCCAACAGGCGACAGCCCGATGGTGACCGTGTGTCAGCAAAGGGTGAAATACCAACCAAGTCAAAGTGTGTTCAGTACCGACAGCTGCCAACGAGCGTGAGTCCAGCTGTAATAAATCAGCGCCGCGGCAGCAGCCATGAGTGGGCAGCAGCTCCGCCACATTATGCAACACAGCTAACAAGCAGCCGGGACAGACAACACCAATCATTTACAATAAACAGACTCTTCCGCGCTCTGGGTTAGCTGCTAACATTATCGTAGTACTTGCTGTCTGCTTTTAGCAGCATGCTGAATAGAATCGCAGGAGTCCTTATATAGAAAATCGGTAGCCTAGCTAGCTACCCTCCCGTGGCCTCTCTCGGTGCTTACCGGCAGCGGCGGTAAACACGACCGTCCCATCACCGTCCCGCGCTTCTAGCAGCATCTTCGGACAGCGGGCTACACGGACATTCAGGGACCCAAATTATCAAGTGGACGCTGCCTAAAGTGCTGGAGGTTTGGCCCGCTCATTCACACACCACATGGGCCTCTATTTCCAAGTGCCAATCCGAAGACGAGCTCCGCTGCCACGCCGTTAACCACTCCGTGTATTCGCTACGGCTGCGCACTTCCGTTCCACGTCAATAAACGCTTTATTAAGCAGCGCGTTTTCAGTGGGAACCCGCCACGATTAACTGCAGTTTAACATTCAAATAGCATTTATTTTGGGGAATCATAATTATAAGAGTGACGTGTCGTTTATGAGAAGAAATGTTCTTTATTGGTGGTACATCCTCATAAAAATTCCGGCCCGTACTTCCGGTGGGAGGCGCCGTACGGCGGAAACTGAAAGGTGCTGTGTAATGGTGCAGCTCTGCTGTCGGAGCAGCTCAGTGTTTGTGTGAGAAACAGTTCATTTCCTCTTTTAAAATGCCGGACTATTTGGGAGACGACCAAAGGAAGACTAAAGAAGAGGATAAGGATGACGGCCCTATCAGAGGTACGTCTAGGAATGAAAGGGAAAAAAGTCAAAGCTCTTTGCTGGAACGGAGCGCCGACATTAGCTTCCTAGCTAACGTTCGGTCTGCGCCCTGATCAAACTCTCATATTTACTCCCACTACGGCTGTTGTAATGTGTGGATTGGTGAATGTAACGTTGAAGGTATTTGCAGTGAAAGCCGTGACTCTGAGGTGTGTAGCCGTGATGAAGTAACGAGCATCGCTCAGGTGGACAACAATGCTAGCGGCCCGCTGACAGTGTCCGGCTGCTAAGTCATGACTGTTGTTTTTCTTCTTCTTCGCAGCTTTGGATGAGGGAGACATCGCCCTGCTGAAAACATATGTGAGTACGACCCCAGTGACGCCTACACCGGCTCAGCTCTACACGAGGAAGCGGCCGCATTTACATGATTACTGTTCTTACTACTTTCCTGTGTGATCGGCAGGGTCAGAGCACCTACTCCAGACAGATCAAACAAGTGGAAGATGACATCCAGCAGCTGCTCAAGAAGATCAACGAGCTCACAGGTGGGAAAACATAAATAAAAACTGTGAATACACTCAAATGATCAAAGGGCCGTGAGTTCGATGACAGTGGAAAATGCCTCGTCATAACTCAGATTTCCTCTTTTTTTTTGGCTTCAATAGGTATCAAGGAGTCTGATACAGGCCTGGCTCCACCTGCTCTCTGGGATCTGGCTGCTGACAAACAGACTCTGCAGAGCGAGCAGCCGCTGCAGGTAGCAAGGTAAGACTAACGGGCTGTAATATGGATGTGATGTGGTCTACTGTCTCACATTGCCTTTAGAAAGTAGTTCATCTTTCTAAAATTAAAACGTACACACGCCCACTCGTTTTGCAGATGGTAACCTCTGCGTAAGTTGGTGCCAGAGTTAATTTTCTTATCCTTCCAACTGCATTCATATGAAAACGATGCAGAAATAAGAGAATAACATTCAGTATTCTGCCGTGAAGGCTTGTAAACAACATTTTACCACGTTCTAGTACAACGGTGTCTTTGTTTCCATGGCTAAACGGGTAGAGTATATCCAGTTTGGGCTCCTAACTGTTTCTGTGTTACTCAAACAGATGCACCAAGATCATCAACGCAGACTCCGAGGACCCCAAATACATTATCAACGTCAAACAGTTTGCCAAGTTCGTGGTGGACCTGAGCGATCAGGTGGCTCCAACTGACATCGAGGAGGGCATGAGAGTCGGGTGAGCCCCAAGTTATCATTTAAAAGTCCCACGTGTTCAAATGTCAAGTGAAGCAAACTGCTAAATGCTGTGACTCTTTTGTTGTTCCAGTGTTGACAGAAACAAGTATCAGATCCACATTCCTCTGCCTCCTAAGATTGACCCAACAGTCACCATGATGCAGGTACAAGTCCATGAAAGGGCCCTTTTATGAGAACATGATTTTACTTTGTGCATTTAGGTCATCTGACATTGTCCCCATTAGTTTTTTTTTATTTTGGCAAAAAAGTGACCGAATCCACCTTTTTATTAAAATGACAAACCACCGTGGGCTTCTGCAGCTTTTCCAAACTCTGTTGTCATGTTGTAGGTGGAGGAGAAGCCTGATGTGACCTACAGTGATGTTGGTGGATGTAAAGAGCAGATTGAGAAGCTGAGAGAAGTGGTGGAGACCCCTCTGCTCCATGTGAGTGAAGAAAACCCCACAGCAGAATCACTCTGAGCTTCTCCTAGTCACAACATTTACACACACACACACCCATCAGCTGTTCATTCACCAGTTAAAACATTTTCACTAATAGATCACACAGATCTATAATAATCTACACCTAAGTTGAGTTCCCAGTCAGTGCAGTTAACAGACGTGAAAGAGACCATTCATATCTCAGTCCTGACTAATCATCCTGTTGTCTTCTTCCTCGGCTCACCAGCCTGAGAGGTTTGTCAATTTGGGCATTGAGCCTCCAAAAGGTGTGCTGCTGTTTGGCCCGCCCGGCACAGGAAAGACGCTGTGCGCCCGCGCCGTGGCTAACAGGACGGACGCCTGCTTCATCAGAGTCATCGGCTCAGAGCTGGTGCAGAAGTATGTGGGAGAGGTGAGTGTGAGAAGAGCTGGAGAAACCCACTGCACAAAGAAAAGCATCTCTTTAGCCTCTGAATCCTGATGAATGCCAAAGTAATTCTGGACTGTGTTGTAGGGAGCCAGGATGGTGCGTGAACTGTTCGAGATGGCCAGGACTAAGAAGGCCTGTCTGATCTTCTTTGATGAAATTGATGCCATTGGAGGTAAAGCTCATCCCATTGGCCTATTCTAATGTGTTCCAATTTTATTTAGTCTACATTTTCTCTACAACATCAAGATGTATTTGCAGTGATTAGAAGCTCAAAGAACCCATAGAGGGAAAATGAATGTCCCCTTATGCCGCTGAGGCATTAACAAGGAAACTTTGTTTGGCGTTGAACCTGCTAGGTGCTCGTTTTGACGACGGCGCTGGTGGAGACAATGAGGTCCAGAGGACCATGCTGGAGCTCATCAACCAGCTGGACGGCTTCGACCCCCGAGGCAACATCAAAGTGCTGATGGCCACCAACAGACCAGACACCCTGGACCCGGCCCTGATGAGACCCGGACGTCTGGACAGGAAGATCGAGTTCAGCCTACCTGACCTGGAGGTGAGTAAAGAGTGTTCTAGTTCACAAGTCGGCCATAAAACTACACGACTAGTCATTTTTCCTGCATAGTCCCCTCATGCTTGTTTTGTATTTTAGGGTCGGACACACATCTTCAAGATCCATGCCCGCTCTATGAGCGTGGAGAGAGACATTCGCTTTGAGCTGCTGGCTCGTCTCTGTCCCAACAGCACCGGTAAGACTGACGCAGCAGCATTCATCCATGTGCTTATTGAAACTGCCACGTTTCTTCTTTAGCTGTTGTATTATAGGATGGCTGTATTATAGGATGGCTGTAGCTCATCTAACAGAAGTCACTGCATGATGGTTTATGCAAATGTAGATGAACCTGTTTGGTCGGACAAACGACTGCTAACGTCACAGTGGAGGGTGCTGCCACATGACTGAACCTCTCCACAGTTATTTCCTGTTCTTTGAGCAGAATGTGCTGTTGTGTGTTTCCTGCCAGGCGCTGAGATCCGCAGTGTGTGCACAGAGGCGGGCATGTTCGCCATCAGAGCTCGCAGGAAGATCGCCACAGAGAAAGACTTCCTGGAGGCCGTTAACAAGGTCATTAAGTCCTACGCCAAGTTCAGCGCCACCCCCAGATACATGACCTACAACTGAGAGAGTGTGTGTGTGTTTTCACTTTGGCTTTTTACTGTCAAAAGAAGCAGAACCGAGTCAAAGATATTGTCTTTTTGTTGTCATTCATGTTCGCTTAAAAATAAAGTTTATTCCAGATTGGAGTCTTGATGCTTTATTAAATGTTGTAACATAACCACATGGTATGTAAGGGCATCCTGCGCTCTACAGTAAAGGCACAGGTAAAGACTTTGTAAAAAGAATAGGAAAACACTTCTTCTGTTAAAATGTGAGTGCTCAATACTACGCTCGTGTTACACTCAGGCTCAAATAGCAGTGCAAATGTACTTTAACAGCAAAATGACCACTGATTGCACTGTTGCTGGTTTAAATACACAATTACACAGAAATACAGCAGAGAATGGACTCAAATCCCCATCAGGACACAACTTCTCATGAACAACAAACATTTGATACCAGCATGATGAAGACGGGCAGCTTCTGGTCGGTTTTCACCACAAACTGGACTCTTTGTGACAAGGATGTCTGCAGCAGAGCAGCAGCAGCAGCTTACTTTAGAGTGTCCTCCCAGCAGAGTAGTGATTTAAAAAGTGTTTCAAACAATCCCCGAGAGAGGATGCAGAGGATTAAGGCTGTAGGAATGTCAGCTCAACCCTCAATCCTGAATTTCTGATTGGATAAAAGCCTAATAAAAAAAAATACCTGGTGTCTCTATTCAATATGAATGAACGGTCAGTTCATCTCTACTGTGATACTGGAGAACTCCCAGATCTACCTTCCCAGTCAGGCCCTTGCTGCCTCTCCTGTCAGGTCATTTCCGTGGTCGGAGCAGCTGATCGCAGTGAATCACGGTGTTGACAGCGCAGCACAGCGTCATGGACGGTGGGGAACACCATCTCTGGAGTCACAACCCCAGTGAAAAACTCCAAGGTGTCCAGCTCAGACAGCAGGGTTCCTTGTAGATCAGAGCAGAGACGTGAGATCAGACCTGTGTTGTCATACTGGGCCATTCACATGAGTCTCTGTGGTAACATGGAGCATTAAGCCCACCGGCAAACTGAGACACCAGACGACTCCACTATAACAAACCGTTCTAACAGGAAGTATCTCCAACAGCACAGAGGAGCAGTGGACAGGTTACTGCGTCTCCATGCTTTGAACAACACAGAGACAAGTCCTCATGAATACTCACTGCTGCAGCCGGCTATGACCACTCGAACATCCACATCTGCGTATTCCTTAATGACCTGCGGAGACAGACGCTGGCTTAGTCACTGAGCAGCACAGGAACAAAACATGAAGAGCATTAACATCTGCAAACAACAAGAACCTGTTTGATGGCTTTGGCTCCCACAGAGTCGATGAAGCTGGCAGACGTCCAGTCCAGGATGATGGAGCGGGCGGTGCTCAGACGCTCCAGGAACTGGGCCTCCTCCATGTCCGACTGGACATGTGGGTCCCTCAGCTGGCCGTTCCTCTGCTCCTCCTCCACATGGTTATGGCACAAAACCTCATGGGTCACTCCCTGCTTCTCATACTGGAACCAATCACAGGGTCAGACTCTCATGACAGCAAGCCAAAGACTATTTCAGGTCACCATTTCTGTGTATTCTTTGATACTATATAGAACTCAATCACAAGGCCTGAGACACATGCCCCTACATGCCACACACACGTGAGCATGCTGCATATTTATCCCGTCATCAACGCTGACTGTGTATATGCAGAAACATGGACAGAGGGGAGGACTCACCTTGGCATAAAACTTCAGTGGAGAGCTGTGGCTGCTGTTTGCCTTCTCCTTCTCTTTCTTTTGGGCTTTCCGGACAGCTTGTAAGTGCTCAGGGTTTACCCCTGTCTGTCGAGACATCAGCAACAGCAGCAAACATGTCAGTGAAACAGTTTGCTTCCTGGAATAGAGCTGCTAGAGAGACATTACTCTGCCTTTTGTCCTTTGTCCTAATGTCCTAATGTCCTGCACGGCCACCAACCAGTAATCTTTTCAGCTAATGGTCTGATCCTGTGTATGAACTGTAGCCTGGCTGAGGGAGGGAGAGCACAGCAGCCAGTGGAGGCCATTTTAAATGTACCACAGTGAAGTTCAATCACTTTTAGTCTTTTGAGGTTATTTTACTGATCATCACTAATCACCTGTGTTAACACTGTACGGAGAGATGACAGAAACCTCTTTTTCTCATGACATATGCAACCACTCACGTCTGTATGCTAAATATGAAGCTAATCCAGCAGCAGCTTATCCTAGGGCTCACGAGGGGGGGGCCGTTATTCTAGTTATTCACAGTGAAGACCAGGGTCCTTCTCCTCACATTATGACGGTTTGCTCGAGCAGCAGTGATGAGCTACCCAGTGCTCAGGTCCATAAGTAAAACACTCCTCTCCTCCTCACATTTAACGGGACAGGGTTCTTGCAGTACTTTCCAGACACACGCAGCAGTGAGGATTACCTTCTCCTTGAGGGAGTTCACATAAAGGTCACTGTTGGCAAAGTAGATTGAAGAGTTGGAGTGGAAAATCTTAATCCCCTCATATTCAGCCGCCTGGGAACACAGCAGATATCAGACCAACAGACTCAGTGGGACTTTTATAAGCTGGGCTCAGTGTTTTCTCTTCTAACTGACTCACCTCTTCATACTCATCCACATCACAGTACAGCCCCGTACCAGGAACATGGCCCAGGATGGCACTTTTAGGGCTGGAAGACAAGGAGGAAGGTCAGACAAAAACCTTTCACACTAAATTCCTAAACCTGTCCATACACATGTGTTGACATGCTTTGACATGTGCCATTGCAGGAGATTTACTCAGTAGATAAAAGGAATAAGATGATGGGGACAAAAACCACCACCCGTAGTGACCAAAGACCAGCAGCAGCCTGTTATCAGCACCTCTGTGTTCTGTAGATGACTGTCAGTATGGCAAATGTGAGGGCCACCAGGAGGCCGTAATCCAGGCCCAGCAGCACAGACGCCACGAAGGCTACCAGCCAGATGGCCTGAGAGAGAAAAGGGGGAGAAACACAAACATACTCCATGAAGTATCACAGCAGAGGGCGAATACAAACAGCCTCATCCTCTCTTCCTCATCTGAGACGGAAATAACAAGGCGTTCTTCCTTTTGGTACACACTGACAGTACAAGTGATGTCAGAAGAGCCTCTGTCGCTGGCATGTGAGAGATAGATTGAGTTTGATCTGACAGACTGACCAGTTCGATCTTGCTGGTCCTCCACAGAGTAGGGACGTCTCTGAACTGTTTGAACATCCCCAACAGGTTCACCATGATGATGGCTGCCAGCGCAGTCTGGGAAACAGAGCAGAGGGTCATACAACAGGAGAACAAAACAATACAGAAACACGTGAGAAAAGACTCTCGGTCTCAGTAGGTGAAACATGAAGTATGGACTGGTGGATGTGACCTGTCAGCCACGGTGTTTGGAAGAAAATAAATGTGTCTGCAGCTCCATCCGTGACGCCAAGCTGCCACACAGGACGGCTCTGAGTCATCGGCTGTACGGCTTCACCCACCTGAGGGAGCGGCTGGAAGACAAAACCGATGGCCACCACCACCAGCAGCACCACGAGAGACGCCAGCAGCCCTGCAATCTAAACACACAGTCACACAGTGATACGTGTGTCAACACCATCACTCATTCTAATCATGGTTTACAACATCAGACAGGTGAGATAGTGTCATTCCTCCTGTAGTGGAGCTGTGTGTGTGTTACCTGTGTTTTTCCACCAGTGCTCTCCTGAACCAGGCTCCTCGACATGGAGCAGGTGATGGCAAAGGTTTGGAAGAAAGAGCTGATGAAGTTACACAGACCGAGGGCTATCAGCTCCTAAAGCAAAACCACACAGAGGTTTGGTCTCAGAACCTTCAAACAGATTCAGCGGAATCAAAATGTGAACCTGCTCTGCAGCTCCTTAGTAGAACCGTTTTAAACAGCTCCCATAAATGACACCAAAAGCCTGAGGTTCATGGGTAAAAGAAAGAACATGTTGACAGCGAGGAATCAAATCCAAACAAAAGTGAACTCCACAGACGGTCAGTTTCAGAGTCTGTAGCTCACCAGCAGCTCCTCGCATGTTCAGACTCACCTGGTTGCCGTCCACGCTGTAGCTGTGCTTCAGGGCAAAGATCTTAGCGAGTGAGATGCCCATCGAGAATCCAACAATTGCTACCGCAAAAGAGTCTGTGACCAAAGTGGATAACAGAGAGAACTCTGGGACAGCGGGAGGGAGAAGCCTGAAAACACACACGATAACCTCTGTAGTACATCTGCAACAAGGGCTCATTAAGATGTGAAACACAAGTACAGTCAGATCTCCCAGTTGTAAAATCTTGTGACTGAAATAAATAGTAAATGGTCTGTATCTGTGTAGCTCCTGTAGGAGCTAGGAATCTAGGAATCTGAGCTGGAGGAGTTCTTTCACACAGCCAGCCAATACACCTCTTTAAATTCTGTGACATTCTACAAACTCTCCTGGTAAAATGAAGGTGGCAGCCTACCCCGTCGGTATCTTCCCGACCACGTCCACCCTGTAGTCATCTGATAAGGACAAGCCATACGAGATGCTGGTGGACACAATGACCACAACAATCTCTCCAGGAATAGGAATGGGCAGTTTCTTCTTGAAGCGCTGGTTGAGGTCTTTGATCACGTACAGGAAGACGAGGCAACCGAGGCCCAGGATGACAGTGGCGACATTGGTGCTGGTGATGTCGCCGAGTACCGCCTTGAAGCTCTGGGGCAGCAAAACACAGGACAGTGACAATTAAGGAGGCTGCTCTTGCACTCTTGCCTTCTACAGACCCTCCAGATCTCTTAAACCTCACATAAATAGCAGAGAGGGGCCCACTGAAGCGCTGCGTTTTCACCCCCAGCAGGTACTTCAGCTGAGAGATGACGACGTGCACGGCAGCCGCTGTAGTGAAGCCTCGCACCAGGGGCTCTGTGAGGTAGATCGCTACAAAGCCGAACCGGAGAAGACCTAGGACAAGCTGGAAGAAAGGAAAAGAGATCAAGAAATAAGAACAAGCTGAACAGGTCTGTTTCAAATAAAAACATGAACTCAAGGTGTGGACACAGCAGACATCCTGCTGCTGTGGGTAAACAGTGAAACAGTGAGCGTGAGAACATCTCAGCGAGCTGGATCACTTTACTGTGATGTTTTAACCACATAACAGACACCCTACAATCACACCAATAGCAGCTCTCGATTGCTGGCTCAGCGTGGGGGTGTTTTCAGGCTGACCTGGATGATTCCCACCAGGGTCGTGAGCACTACGGCCACCTGGACCCTCCTGGCATCACGAGCCTCCACGTCCACGGTGGCCGATATGTTGGAGCCGTTGGCGGGGAGCACGTAAAACATGGAGTCTGGGGCCTCCCTCACTGCAACACCCCCAATCATCAGACTTATCACTGCAAAGGTGCCTGCAGATGACACACACACACACACACACAGAACAGTTTGTTTAACCTCATCTTTCCAGGCTTGGTTCTGTCCAGTTACCATGATGCCCTCTGTAACTGAACTGTGTGTGACTACACCTCCATGTGTTATAAGGCCATCTTGCCCTGCACTTGAACAGCAGCCCAGTTATTTCTTCTCACTGTCTGCCAGAGCTTAAAGGATCATCATTTCCACAACTTCCGAACCTCCCGTTGTTCACATCACACCAGGTCTTTTGTTTATCAAAGGTTGAGCAGGTGTGGTTTATTGAACCCCTTTGTCAGGTGGACTCGTCGCTTAGCGCTGACATTTGACACTTGGAGCTCTTCCTCGGAAAGAAAGTAGTCAGACGGGTGCTGCTCATGTCAGCACGTCAAACCAGCTCCCCGTCTTACTTGTGAATCTGTTCATAGTTACTTGAGCTGAGCCCCTGCATGCGGGACAGAGACGGATGGAGGTCTGACCTCTTCTTGGCACTGACCGTGGATAGCAACATGGCAGTAAGAAAAGGCCAGCGGCTGCCTTAAAGACCATCAGTAATTTAGACCAGCGTGAACATGAACAAACTTAACAACATGGGGATGAGAACAGCACGAGGACAGATTTCTTTGAAATGCTGTGCCAAGAGTTAATGGAACAACCGGCAGTGCTTCACATACATCCACATGAGCCGCAGGAGGGAACAAAAATCTAACTTTCATATACTTTCAAATCCCATCCTCCAAACTAGAATGTGTGAAATCTGCCCGCTACCTCCTATATTCTTACCCAAACTGTGAGCTTGTGGGGATTTATACTGCCCAGACACTCAGTCTCTTATGGATGTGTTTTAACCTCAGTCCCACTTGTGTCCAGGCTCGGTGCTGCACAGTATCAGGATATCTAGAGGAACTGTGGGCTCGTGAACTTTAAGATGACCTTTTCACTCAAAGGCCCATTTGTCAGAGGGACTCATGGTCAGCTCTAAAGCTGACATTTGAGACAACTTGGGGCCACTTCCAGGAAAGAAAGAAGCCGGATGGTCACTCAGGAGTTGGGTCACTGAAATTTCACAATAATGCTGCTCAATCATTTATCTCATAACCTGGATCGGTTTGTAACTTGTGACTCTTCGGTGTGAGTGTGTGTGTGGGTGTGTCTGTTTATTATAGCTGTGTTCTTGGCGCTGAGTGTAGAGAGCAACCTGGCTGTGTGAAAAGGCCACCGACTGAATGCTTCTGAAGAGCACATCCACCCTTAGTTTAGAGCAAAATCAGTACTAAGACACCACAAGAATCATTTTGCTGGAAACATTAAGCCACAAAAAGCAACAAGGCAAGTCTGTTGATATTTACTAAATCAACTTCAGATCTACTGTTCAAAACTGAAATAAGGGAAAGAATATTCAAGGATCTCGTTTCCTGTACCTAGTGCCAAAGGCTGGGTACATCCCAACATCTAGGATTGTGTTTAACTATATATCTATAAATGCTCCCAACTGACTGTTTGCTCAACCCCTCACCCAAGCAGCAGTTGTCCAATCACAGCTCATCAAACAGTAATTGAGCATAAAAGCCTGTCAAGCTTTGGATTTCTCCACAAGCTGAAGCGGTGTATATGTAGTAAAAGTGTTTCTCTGCCTTTCCGAAGCCAAAAAAGAGCAAACATGTAAGGAACGAGTTAAACGGTGGATCTACTCCAACATTCACTGCAATCTTTAGCGTGTCCCACTTGCTAGTCTAACGACAAGCACTGTGTGGAGGCTGGTCCTGGATGCTTTAGAGTAACGTTAGCAACTCTGTCCAGCTCTTTATTGGATTTT
The DNA here is from genome assembly GCF_042242105.1 of Pempheris klunzingeri. Lineage (NCBI taxonomy): Eukaryota > Metazoa > Chordata > Actinopteri > Acropomatiformes > Pempheridae > Pempheris > Pempheris klunzingeri. Next base: position 19,046,323 of record NC_092033.1, on the reverse strand, counting down.
ACATTCTGGCAATCAGTAACCGCGGCGGGGCTCAGTAAACCATCAGCTGCAGCACCTTTCGTCACATTTGGCAAACATCAGACACATAAGGTTCTTAACACAGAGACAGAAGGTAACAACAAAAGGGCTCCATCAGATGCTTCCTTTGAATCTCCATATTGGCACCAACCATTGCAGTTGGCGCTACCCCCTGTGTGCAGGAGGACACTTGTGGCCCGAGGGCAAAGCCTCTACAGGAAGCTCTAAGTTCAGTACTCACCTACAGATATGTGTCTGGACGTGCCAAAGAAGGTGTAGAGCAGCACGGGGTAGAATGATGAGTACAGACCATAAACTGGAGGCACAGCAGCCAGCATGGCGTAGGCTAGACCTGTGGAGCAGAGGAGAGGGACAGGAGTTAATACACTGAAAGGCCCCAGAAGCCACGTGCTTGTATCACAACCGCAGAGCAGCTGAGATGCCAAAACAAAGAAAGTGTGAACTGAAGGCAGCTGGCCTCTCTGGTCAAACACTAGCATGGCTACTGTCCACAGCCTACATCATACCGCTGGCTTCAGTCTGTAAAGGTACTGTTTAGGCACTGTTTCAAAAATACCCATGGTGTGTCTTGGTAATGTGTTTTTCCACCACAATAGCTTTACTGCTCTGTCATAAGCTGTAATAAGTCTGCACGACTATTAAGTGAATGTCTGAAAGGGACTTGAAAAAGTAGTGCTGCTGGGACGCAGAGCTCTGACCTTGTGGGAGCTGCACAACTCCCGTACTGAGACCTGAGACGACATCCGAAAACAGGTACTGCTTGACTGGATAGGATGGCAGCCATGTTAGAATGGGCAGGAAACTCAGAGCTGCCGCCTTGGCCGTCTTTGATGAACACCTATGAAAGGAGGCACGAGGATTCATTAAAACAGCAGAAGATTTTTCTAAATTCTAAATTCTAATTCTAATTCTAATTCTAATTCTTGACACAATGCATCTTTATTCCGAACCGCAACAATTCTAAAACCTGCCGGAAAGCTCGTGTTGCTCAGGGAGTACAGAGGTTGTCTGCCATCTGTGTGTTTGCACACTGTGAGGGGGAAATGTGACACACCGTCAAATAAAAGCAGACAAAGTGCTCTTTGACCTGATCAGGTACTGTGTCATTTCACACCCAGACAGACAAACTTTTAAACTGTTCACGTACCAACAGGGGCCGGCGGACAGAGGACATGTGTGACATGTCTTGTGACATGTGTAAACGCTTATCCATTATGACAATGAAAGACGGGACCCGACCTCATGGTGCTGTGTCGCCAGGTGCATCACCACCAATGAACAGCAATAAACAAGCCAGAGGCGGGGGAGAGTGTGTGAATTTAGTCAGAACGTTTAGACGGTGATGACATGATCGATTAAAAGAAAATTAATTCTTCAATTTACTAAAAATGCATCAAAAACAAATCAATTATCGGTCAATTATCAGGCAAACTGTCAAATATTAAATCCTTCTGGTCAAATATAAGGTTTCTGCTTTATGTCATTGTTCATCAAATATATCTGGGGTGTTGATCTTTAAACGTTTAGGCTCTGGGAAACTGTGGTGTGGATTTTCACGTTTTGACAATGGATCAACAGAAGTAGTTTTAGCCCTACATGAGGTGGATACCTGACACTGAACCCATGCCATGTATGCATTATGGCTGCATATTCTACTATTCATCATTTTGTCAACTCTTTGTTTTAACTAACTGATCACTTCACAGACTATAAACTGTGGAAATGTCTCTAACAGTTATTGATCCATTATCAGAGTGGTTTGTGAATGTTTACTGATCAGCCGGCAGATTCATGGAATTCATATTCTTTATCTATCTACACTGCTTATCAAGTCCTAGAGTTTTGCTGTTTTACTTCTGAAATAGAAGATTTACCCTGGAGCCCTGGAGTAATATTTCCTTTTTGCCTAATTCAATAAGTTGTTCACCAGCAGGACGAACCCTAACCCTGAGATAACTCCTCCGTGTGAACATACCTGAGCTGCTGTGCCAGCCTTTGTCGGAGGGTGGATGAGTTGTCTTTGTGGTTGAGAAGCCGTGAGCGGATGAAGGCTTCATCATAGACCGGACGCTCTACCCGGTACATCAGCGGCGAGCTGGCGTCCTCCTGAGCTGCAGATTCTTCTTGCTCCATAACAGAGGCTGGAGGGCCGAGCAGACCGAGTCAGAGTGAATGTCTCCCTGGTGTGCTTTATCTCTCCCGCTCCTCCTCCTGCGTCATTGTGCTGGTCGATATGGCTTCATTCCTTTAACCGGTCTGTCTGCATTTCCGCTCTCTGATGAGAGGACGAGAGAAGACATGAGAGGAATAATTTCAACATCATCTGAACGTTATCAAAAGTGGGAGCGATGATAACCGACCAGGCCTTTGTGTTGGTGCATTTCTGTGCTGATAAGAGAGGCTTTTGTTGAAATAGCATGGCTGCTTAGCAAATGTTTGCTCTAGTTTATGCAGCTGCACGGGTTGTATTACATCGTCAACGTTTGCTGTACAAAATCATTTAACGCAAAGGTTTTTTCTCTGTATGTCTTTTTGTTGGTTGAGAACGTTTCTTTCAAAAGTCCCACGAGAACACGAACATGCAAATATATGAAAATGTCTCATTTGTTTAGGCCTACCAACAAAGGACAGAGAGTAAATAACTTGTGTGGGAAAGAATCATTCTAATAATTCATTAGATCAAATCCTTAGAATGATGACGCCAGTCACTGTGCTAAGGTTTAGCCTCCTGTGAGTCAGCTCCAGGATCACTGGGTGTCCTAACTACTGTGTAGTGGCTGTAATGGTCACATTAAGATACAGACCTGGAGTTTGATTGACTTCTGGCACAGACCAAGGTAGCAGAGGATAGTACTGTACTTATAGTACTGTACTTATAGTACTGTACTTATAGTACTGTATTTATATCACTGTACTTATATCACTATACTTGTATCACTGTATTTATATCACTGTACTTGTATCACTGTATTTGTATCACTGTATTTGTATCACTGTACTTGTATCACTGTACTTGTATCACTGTATTTATATCACTGTACTTGTATCACTGTACTTATATCACTGTACTTGTATCACTATCACTGTACTTGTATCACTGTACTTGTATCACTATCACTGTACTTATATCACTGTACTTGTATCACTATCACTGTACTTGTATCACTGTACTTATATCACTATCACTGTACTTATATCACTGTACTTGTATCACTGTACTTGTATCACTGTATTTATATCACTGTACTTGTATCACTGTACTTGTATCACTGTACTTGTATCACTGTACTTGTATCACTGTACTTATATCACTGTATTTATATCACTGTACTTATATTACTGTAGGCCTACTTATATTACTTAATACTTAAAGAGGGACTCCATCAAGTCTCTGACGCACAAACAGAGAGCTTCTTCCTGTTTCCTCTCCTCTAACTGCAGCACATTACTAACACACATTACCGAGAGGACGACCGTCACTGAGCACACCAGAGGAAAACAGAGAGCACTTTGCCGGTGATGTGGTCTCGGGTCACGGGGTAGGAAGCCGGTGGGGTCCTGACTCCCCACTCGTCGGTTCTAAGCTGACGTGAAGATGGTGCTAGCCCGCGCGGCTCTCACCTCTCTCGCCTCCGTCCTCCTCCAGCTGCTGCGGGATGCTGCCGGCCTGTGGACGCCCTGAACACACGAAGCGGCCTCTGGACCTCAAGTTAATAAACCGTCGTCCTTCACCAGCCCTCAAGATCCACCAGAGGAAGCTTGCGACGACAGGATGGCTTACTCTGGAGTGACTTCCCTCTCTCCTTCCGGTCTGCAAAGATTGCCGTTGATCCCCGCGCATGCGCTCTCATCTGGCACTCAGGCCAGTTTGTAGTCCACAATCCAGAGTTTTTAACACAGATTTCCAATGCTTTAATCCCACACTAATTCAACATGTTGACTTGTTATTGAACCAGGGATGTGGGCTGATGTCAGCTTTCTGTTAATGGTCATCGGCGTGTAGGTGAATGTTCAAATTAGGCAAAGATGTGTCCTGAGCTGTGGATGGGCTTGTTAAGTGTCTGCATATAAACTCATTTTCTATGTTTTCCACTGGAGAAATACTCCATCAGAATCTCTGTTACCATGTGAGCAAGTATCAAAAAGTGTCAATTATTTATTCATTCATTTTCTTTTTTTTTTGCAAATCAGGAGATTTTTCCATCTTTAGACAGTTTTTCATTCATCAAAGCCAAGGCAAAGACTGGTACATTGCACACACTGGCATATATATCAATACTCAATCCCAGTCCTTTTTCCATTGAACTTTTATTGGCTTAAAAGTTGCCAAAATTAAATATAACAAGAAATAAAATAATATTTACCGAATTATCACCATCATGTGTTTTTATTGCCACTCCACGCCACCCAAATTACCATAATCACCAGATTCTGGTCATATTTCCTTTAAATTAGAGGAAGCCTGCAAGTGTCAGTAATTACCCCCCAAAAATGTTACCTCCCCTTTCTGTAATCCACACCCCTCTAAAAGAGATCTGCTGCTGATGCTGATGCTGATGATGCTGATGCTGATGCTGATGCTGATGCTGATGCTGATGCTGATGCTGATGCTGATGCTGATGCTGATGCTGATGCTGATGCTGCTGCTGATGATGATGATGATGACAGAAAAATGCCTTATTTCCTCGCAGGGTTTCCAGTAGTGGATGAGGAAGGCTATGCAGAGCTGTTACTTTGGTAAAGTACCAATATCAGACTGTAGAAATACAGTGTTCAGCATTGAAAGTCTTACTGCAGTAAAAGCATCAAAATATGCTCGTGCTACTACAGTAGTAGTACTGTGCTATGCTATGCTACAGTACTCATTCTGCAGAATGGCTCAGTTCAGAGGGATGTTGGATTATAATCACTGATGCATTCATGTGTTCATCGTGTTAACCCTGCAGATGTTAGTGTGCAGCTCACTTTGACTTACGTATGTACAGTATATTTCATTTGTTGATTATTAAAAGTTAAAATTATACTGAAGCACAGAAAATGAGTAAATGGCCTACTTGGTTACTTTCTGCCACTGTTGATGTCTGCTTTGGAAGCTTTGGTTTGCTGCTAGGATGATGTTCACTAAAATTGTCTGTAATTAATACTTAGTAAATGTGACCACAGGCTACCAAACAGCTATTTAGAAATCATGTTGATCCATTGGTCCTTCTGTGCTGTAACATGTCTGCAGTGTCGGTGAGACCAACTCCCAGCCAGCAGACCACATTCACAAAGAACAACTACAAGCACGGTAGTATAGGAAGTCATCAGTCTCTCTGTATTAACACATCATTTCCAGGAGGGGGCACACACACACACACACACACACACACACACACACACACACACAGTTAACTGGAGGAGACACTAAACAGAGTTTAACCACAAATACAGCAACATCTCTGCAGTGATATGAACCACACATGAGGAAAATAGCACAGAAGTGCTACATCAGTTTGATGGAGTGTTTAAAATGCACATGGAGCTGTACTGTTAAGCTATCACAATGCTGCCAGCTGTGTTTTTTACAAGATTTTAATTGAGTAAGGTTGAAAACGTTTGCACGATGTCCGGTGCAATTATCTTCTTAGTCCAGTGCAGTAATAATTAGCCCCAAATGTAATAATAGATATAATGGTGCATGGTGCAGTGGAAGAAAAGTCACGGGACACATTTCAGACAAGCGTGGTCACTACTGGGTGCTCACTGGAGTGACATCAGCTACAGTTATGGGACCTTCAGTTAAAGTCTCTCAGTTTACTGGGAAACAAAAGACCAGCGGTGGAAGAATTATTCAGAGTCTTTACTTATGAAAGTACTAATACAACAATCGAATAATACTCCATCACAAGTAAAGGTGCTGCATTCAAAATCCTACATGGGCAAAGGAACAGAGGCTAAATGTACTTAAAGTATCAAAAGTGAAAGTTCTTCTTCTACTACGGAGGGAAGGAGAATAATAAAGCTCTGCTACACAAAATTATTTTAATTTTTGGGACTTTTCCTTGATCTTTGCTTGGAGTGAAGTATTGGATCATGTGACGCTTTGGGCCGCAAACAATCATTTGAATGAAACCATGTAAGAAGTTTAAAGGGGGAATCACTTTTTGTGGATTTGCTGACATCTGAAACATGACAAAATTAAGAATACTTTATTGTGAAGGTATAAGGTAGAAAAAAATCTAAATACTAGAAAACAAGTACCTCAAATGGAAAGTAACAGAAGTTAAGTCAGTAAAGTAACAGAACAGATGTTGCTGCTGCAGCGGCTGTGATCTGTGTTGACACAGAGTGAGTGCAGGCCTTTTGCTGGCTGGTGTCAGTGACCTCGGCCTCAGAGATAAACACACACCACAGCGGGCTTGTTAAACTTTGCTCAAACTTTGCCTCGATCACAAAGAAGGTCAGTGTTGCAGCCGTGCGTCCAGCTGTGGTGGATTTTGCATCATGGCGGACACCCTTCATGACTGTCTGGGAGCTGCAGGTGACGGAGCTCTGGCCATGAGATGACGTGGTCACTGACTCTCGGCTGTTGGTCACCTGGGATTTCATTTTGCAGTGTTGTTTGTTCTGTGGGGCAGTAAAAACATTGTTCGTGGCTCCCTGAATTAGAAGTGGGTGAACATTGTTACCTTGATGGGTTTTCCCTTCGCTTTCAGCCTGATGACCACTTCCTGTTCCCTGGTGGAGTGAGTGAATAGCTGATGATAGACTTGGAGACCTTAGCGGGTCAAAACAGTCACATAACAGTGGTGCCACTTACAGACATAAATAACAGTCGGTATGTGTTGCTGCGTCCCTCGTGTAATGGCTCTTTATGATGCATTCACTGTTTCTGCAGCAGCCATATCGCACACCACTGATCTAAAGCCTCAGTGCGGCGCCAGCTTAGCGCGGGTGGGAGCACTTCCTGTTCCCTGCCGTCACTTTGATTTTTTTATTGGCCTAATTGTATTTTCATCACTGCTAAGTAATACAGCAGACATGGCTAGACATGCTGCCAAAAACAACAATGGTCAATGAGTTCAGTGCAGCAAGCTGAAAACCTGAGCAGCCTCCGTAGGGATGTATGGTGTCAGCATTAAAGACGTGTAGGTCATCAAACAGATTCCCGCAGAACGTCCCCATGAATGAGCAGCAGCGTGTGGAGAATATGTTCACAGATGAGACATGAATGGACACATCCGTGTGTGTCCTGTGGACTGTTTGTTTGATGTCGGACACAATGTGATGTGGGGAGGGGGGGGGGCAAACTTCCCCTTGTTTTTCAAGACATGTTGTACTCTGACAGCTGAATTTGCCCTCTTATCAAGACTACTGCAGGTGCACAGCTCAAGATACTTTAAACCCCGTCGATGAAAAACCATGATGCATGAGCATGATCATCCCCCAAGACAACAAAATTATGAATCCATTTACTCTGGTCGTGTTGCGCAGTCAGTATTTCTGACAGTACTACAGTGGTGGGGGGGGGGGGCAGTTTTGTCTGAGGGGGGCCCACTGTCAGAGTTAGATAACATCTGCTAGAGATCAGATAGGTGATCACACCATCACTGGCAATTTTAGCTGTGTGAGAATGTGTGATGTGCCAAGAATGACAGGAGAAGTGGACTGAACAGCTGTGATCCAGTAAAGACTGTTCCTGTGGAGCTGTCGGTGTGTTTCTGGGCTCTGTTAGTCACTGTCGTGTTCCTTTTTTTTTCGAATGAAGACAGGCAACTTCTCTCATTTGAGATGTTTTAATGTTTGTAAGAATAAAACAGAAGCATGACCATGGACTCACATGAACCACAGTCAGCAAGCTGTTCCTCCGTAGCCAACAGAGAGCAGAGTGAGCCCCGGGCTCTGTGTGAGGCATCGTTTTGTACATTCAGATATTGTGGATAGAATTGTGATTGGTTTAGATTAGGTGGGGGGAGACCATGGTTTAGACTTGGCTCTCCCTTGTTGGTGCACAGGCTGGTCCCAGCCTCTTGGCATCATGACCTCCAATCCAGTAAAGCCAAACCTGACGGACCTGACTATTCTAGTCTCATGCATGATCATCCTTCGGTGCAGCCTGTCCCTGTTGTGTCTGTCTTGTCTAACTTCTACGACAGTGGCATTCAGAGAGAGCATCTCTTGTCCTTGGAGCTCCCTTATATGGAGCTGTTAGTTGTTAGTGTGGTGCATGGAAGCTGTGTGCCCTCTTACCAGACTTCTCTTTGCTCTCATGTGTCTAACCCTTCAGAACCTGGGCTCAGTGCTTGTATCCTGTCTTTAACATTATGAAGCTGGCCATAGCAATACATTTAAGCAGTATGTGTCTGTCCCTGTTAATACAAAGCACTATGAATAATAACAATATGATCTCCACACATCATAAGGCACGTGGAATAGTAACACTATATTCGTCACAAATATTATATTCCCCACATCACCATGGGGCTTCAGGCTGGTGCTGCAGGTTACATGATCTATGACTCTACTGTAACATTGCCCTAAAGTAAAACACACAACTACACATTTGAATGTGTGACAACCGTGTGTGTGTGTGTGTGTGTGTGTGTGTGTGTGTGTGTGTGTGTGTGTGTCAGTGGAGTTTCCGTCCAATCAGTGCTACTTCCTCTGTAGCTCCATGACGCCACCTTCCTAAAGTCTTCACAGCACAGCTATACTGAGCTCAAAGCTCACAACTGTTCTGAGAGAAATAGTCTGATTGAAGTAACTCGGTTTCGGTCTCTTCATTGAGCTCACATCGGTGTCCTCATCAGGCTCAGGTTGTCAGCCAATAGGAGCAGCTCATGCTTCCATTCCTTTTGTTTGACTGGTTCAAATGCAGGAAAGTACTTTATTGGAATTTAGCTCTCTTGCATTACAGAGGAGCCAGAGAAAAACAGTCCAATTAGATTATCACAGCTATATGCTTCTATTTAAACAAACAAAAACACATGAACTGGAGGTCCGATGGGATGTGAGGTGACTGCATCAGGACCTGAAGTGAGCAGAGTGTTGCAACAGTTGCTGAGATGACTCTGCATCCACATTTCTGGACTGTAGGTTGAGGATTTGGGTCTAGGTTTAGGCTTTAGGAGTAAATGTTTGTGCAGGTTAAGGTTTAGTCCAGACCCAGTTTCTGTACATGGATCTAAGATTTCTTCTCTTATTACGCTCCAATAATATTTTTGAATGTAGATGATATGGACTGTGATGTTTTTGATATTACATTTATGTATATGATATATATTAGCATAGCCAGGCTGTGGTAACTCTTTCTGCTTCAGGCTCTGTGCATATTCACATCAACGGGGGGAGAAATGCATCATTTGACTTTTCTTCCACATAAAAATTAGTGTGACTTAGTGTAAAGTCCACCTTGTTTAGGGCACCAATTTTCTCATAAAATATTATAATATACTATTTATTGTATCATGATTAATAATTAGCTCAGTAGCTACAGGCAAAATGACCACACTGACAGCTAGCTGAAGGATGTCAGAGTTCTTGACAGAGTAGAGGTTGGCAGTATTCACTCTTGTATAATATTAAAGAAGACAGCATGTGGATTAAAACATTTATTAAAACATAACTAAGTCAAAGATACAAACATTCAAACTAAATGTACCTAGCTAACAAACATAGGGAGAGAGAGAGAGAGAGAGAGAGAGAGAGAGAGAGGATGGTTAGTCTGTAGACCCTGTGTCTGTGTGTGTTGATGGTCCAGGCTGGAGGAAGGTTCTGGTTCTCTGTCCTTGCTGTCCTGGTTGCAGGCTGGAGGAATCCAGTCGCTCCTTTGTTCCTTGATAGTTAGCAGCTCGGTGCTAACTAAACAGGCACAGATAGAGAAAACAGGTAGAAGCAGTCCAAAAATCATAATCCATGAAAACTAGCGTGTACGATGGAAAATTCATACATTGTTCAAACATTCTGACCCGACAGAGATCGAAACGTTTATTATATTACTACTGTGTCATGGAGCAGGTGTGCAGGCGTTGCCCTACTGTCACTGATAAGGGTTAAGGTAGAACCAAAACATACTCACTGTAAGAATGGAAGTGCAAGTGAGAGAGCCAGTTGTACACGCTGGGCGTGTGTCTCGTCCCCGTGGAGATGATAAAACAGAGCCCTCAAGGGGGAGATACAGGACAAATGAGTGGAGAACAGTCACGTCCAAAGAGACTTCAGCTTGTTACCTGCTGTAGTGTCCTCACTGCGACACTGGAGGCTTTGCAATAAGGGTCTGTAATCATTACTGGGGGGGGAGCTTATTAGAGGGGAATCCATAAAAAAAATCAAGAAAATAAAAAATACAGGACAAGTGAAGCCTTTACAGTTGCATAGAAAATCTGTAGATAGATTTCTCCATTCCAGCCTCTGAATGAGTTTCTAATCACACACACTGTTGAATCTTGTTTGAATCTGGTGTTTGTTTCATGTGATGACATGACTTTATGGTTAAGTACCACTGACTACTGCACGAGATAACAGCCCAGAGTCTATAAAGTGTGCCGAGCACAGTATGAATCCACGTTTCACATCATGAATAATGTGATTTATTGCTGCACAAAGGGCAGATGTCGCACCTTTAATTGTTCCAGTGCCTTCTGCAGCAATCAAACAAAATGGCAGTTATTTTTAAATGCAATCTGTCTCTGTTAACTCAACCTGCATCTTCTGGCACAAGCACAGTGTTTATTTCCTACAGCAAATGTCCACCAACACTTGTTTGAGAGTGAGCTGAGGGCTTGGAGAGGAACAAAAGCCTAAACATGGAACACCATTCATCTCTGGGTGAGGACTGCTCGTCGTGAGGCTGTGGTCCGTCTGACGCATAAACACTTAGTTTCCTCCCTCTGCTGGGCCACCGGACGTCTGAAAACCACTGACCCCGAGGAGAGAGGCAAAACATACCACTGAAAACTACTCTGTATCCTTGAGCTGTGATAACTAGAAGGAATGTATCGGATCATAAAGAGTGACAAAATATCACTGTTTTTAATACAAAAGAGCTTCAAGTTTTGATTAATCAGGCAGTCTGGTTTAGATTAAGATCTCTTTTGTAAAACGGAGATATTGCAGGTCATTCCATTTCAATGGTGCGACGCTCTGCTAACATTGGTGCATACATGAGAGAGTCTACAAGACTGTGCTGTAGTTATTATATTTAAATGAGAGAAGAGATGTGAGGTAGTTCAACAGAGTAGCATTGTAAATGAATAATATGAGGTGACTGTTTCTTCTTGCCTGTAAGGAAGTCCATCCAACCCTCTGGTACATAGAACAGTAATGAGTACACAATTTGTCATCTGTGATTAAGTGTAAAGCACCATGATACACAGAGTTTAACTGCTGAAGAGTTGATGGGGAAGCAGAACAGAATATCTACATAGTCCACGACAGACATGAAGGCTGACTGCACAGTAGTTTAACAGCTGGAAGAGCACAGACCTCCTTTGATCCCAGACAAGAAGCCTAGTTTGATTTTGGTTTTTTGAGTCAGATGTTGAATGTGAATGTGCGATGCAGTCAGATGTCAAGCCGAATGTCTCAGCAAGAGTGATATGGGTGCCCTTCAAAGTTTTAATGGTGGGATGGTCAGAGTCAAGTGTGAGGATGGAGAACACCATGTATTTGATCCATTCTGGATTTAACACTAGTTTGTGCTGAAGAAGTGCTGCTTGGAAAGCATCAAACTGAGCAGACTGAAGATGAGTCAGAGTCTGGGCTGATGAGGAAAAAGAATGGACAGGAAGAGCTATGTTATTTCTGTATAATGTGAACAGCAATGGACCAAGGGTAGATCCCTGTGGCACCTCATTTCTGATGGTAAGATGGCTTGACTGAGTCATTTCAGCTCTTCATTAATGTATTATTGGGAAAATCCTTTTTATTTGTTGAAATGCATGCTTGCCTTGACACAAATTTAAATGTATTGCATGCAAAAGGCTCTCTAGGTATTTCATCAATTATGTAATGGTATTGTAACAGTATTATTTGATTCTAACCATTTTAATATTGTTTGTTTATTAATATATATGTGTATATAAGTATACTGTAAATCACGCATATGTTAATAGTTTTATGATGATTTGTAAGTAATCATACATAATGTTCTCTCTTTCTTTTTTACTTAAAATATTAAAATATTGAAAACTCAATAAACAACTCTGTTTGGCTTGCAGTTCACGGAAATGATTTACTTGGAAGTGTACCAATGGTTTATATTTCCCCTTTAATTATTACCAAATGAAACAGGAAACATCTTCTTTTTTTTTTTTCAGAAAATGATACAGCAATTACAGACCTGCAATACAAAACATTATCAAGATCACCTTATCTCCACCGATAGGGGAAGAGGAATACTGGGAGCACTGGGATGGTTAAAGGTCTATTCTGACTTTTTGGGAGTTTGGACCGTGGATAATGTAACCATGATAATATAAACAAAGTATCTCTCATATCTTTAGTGATGCTTCTGTTTCGTAATTGCATAAAGTTTCTATGAGCCTTCCGCATCATTTTTGCATTCGTCTGATAAGTGATTCGACATTTGGACCATAGTTTAAAACAAAATTCAGTGAGTTTGAGATTACATTTTAGGATGAAACTTTACACTCATGTTTGACGACACTTGGCTGTTATGTTTACCGTCAGTATCGATGTTTCTCAGCCCACGTGAACCTTTCAGACTTTGTACCCTTTGTTGGCTTTCATTCCTGAAGGTCCGGACATCAACATTGTTTCACCGATGTTAGAACAATGTTTTCTCTGGCCTCAAACCTTAGTCACAGAAACAGCCATGCTCACACACACAGATTGTCTCCCACACACTGACCCCAGGAAAAGGGTTGAGCAGGGTGACCCATCAGCATCAGTAAGTGATATTTTAACTGCTCAGTATTTATACTTTCCCTGCATTCTCATGTGCCTGTGAATCTGTTGAATCAGGGTGTTTTTTGTTGGAAATATTATGAATAAGTAACTTTACTATTATCTATTGAGAAATTGATGTAAGTTTCAGTATTGGTCCATTATCATTAATCTTTGATTGCATCTGTTATACAATCTCACATCTAAGCTTGTTAATGTTGTTGCTATTTATTGCCCCTGATGGGTTTAAAGTCTGCACCATAACACATTGTGTTCAGAGTGTTCAGCACACATGAACATTTTATTGGAGAATTACTTGATGGACTATTTATTTTGATGGATTTCCTGACTGAATCAGTTCAATCTTGCTTTCATATCTTGCTTTCTCTACACAACTATATTGTTATTCTATATCATATATATTGTATCTCTTTCAACTTTCCATCTGCCTAACCCAAACTATCCTGTAAGTGTGGGTGAACCCCCCCACCCCCCTATCAGACGAGATAACACGTATGCAATGGAGCAATAGGTTAATAAACGTCTATCAGATGCAATATCCTTGAATGTGTGATCTTTATCTTAATCTAGTGTGTCTATAGTGTCATCAGAAGCAATACAATGTGGCTGCTTAGTATCCCAAACAATGTTTTGTCACGTCACAGCAGGAAAAGGTCCAGTGTAAATGATAAAGTTAATTATGGCTGAATTCCATTCACCTGTTTCAGTGTCTGAGTCCTGAGATTGCTCATGCAGGCTCCGTAACAGAAGTCTACTACGTATTTATTGAATACATTTATTTACCATAGGTATACTGCTGTAACATTAAGTTGGATTTCTACTTATGTTTAAGGAGTCTCTTTGTACGTACGACCACTACATGCGTAGGGTACAGCCCTGCGTCATTAGGCCACACTGTAAACGTGCTTCCACAAAATTGTAACTACACATTGTAGCCAGATGAATCCAATCAGTTGGCTAAACTCCAAGTCTGCCATAAGGACATAAAGTCCTGGATGAGCAGCACTTTTCTGCTGCTAAACTCAGACAAAACTGAAGTTATTCTGCTTGGCCCCACACACCTTAAAGACACCTTTTCTAACAACATAACTACTCTGGATGGCATTACTCTGGCCTCCAGCTCCACTGGGAGGAATCTGGGAGTTATCTTTGATCAGGATTTGTCCTTTAATTCCCACATAAATCACATTTCCAGGACTGCCTTTCTCCATCTACGTAATATTGCTAAAATCAGGCCCATCCTGTCTATAGATGATGCAGAAATTTGTCCACACATTTGTCACTTCCAGGTTGGATAATTACTGTTCTTTATTATCACACTGCCCCAATAAGTCCTTAAAGACTCTCCAGCTGGTCCAGAACGCTGCTGCTCCTGTTCTGATGAGAACTAAGAGAAGAGACCATATTTCTCCTGTACTGGCTTCTCTTCTTTGGCTTCCAGTAAAATCTAGAATAGAGTTTAAAATCCTTCTCCTCACCTACAAGGTTCTTAATGTTCAGGCTCCATCATATCTTAAAGAGCTCATAGTACCGTACTACCCCACTAGAGCACTGTGCTCCCAGACTGCAGGCCTACTGGTGGTTCCTAAAGTCCTCTAAAGTAGTGATGGAGCCAGAGCTTTCAGCTATCAGGCTCCTCTCCTGTGGAATCTCCTTCCAGTCTGGGTTGGGGGGGGCAGACACCCTCTCTACATTTAAGAGTAGACTAAAAACCTTCCTTAGTGATAAAGCCTATAGTTTAGGGCTGGATCAGGTCTTGGACCAGCCCCTAGTTATGCTGCTATAGGCTCAGACTGCTGGGGGACTCCCATGATGCACTGCGCTCCTCTCTCCTCCTCTTCCTCTCCATCCTGATGCTTCATGTCTCTTTAATGTCTGTTACTAACTTGCTATCTTCCCCGGAGCCTTTCTGTGCTTTTCTCCTGTGGATCCTGGTTACCATATTGCTAACTGTTAGTCATATTCCTACGGTCAGTGCTATAGTTGATGTTAGTATTTCGGCTGCTGTTTGTTTTGTCTGTCTCTCTCTCTCTCTGTCCAACCTCCACCCAACACGGACCCCGTGGTACTATCAATGGACAAAATCAAAACCTGAGCCACAGGTGTCTACGGTGGGACTCCCATGGAAACAACAAGTTTGGGTTGTTTACTGCTTACAGCTTTCATTTCACTTTGACTGGAGCTGAAATGAAATACACACTCTGGTTCTCAGTATTGAGCATAAAAGGTACATAGAAAATATTTGTATTTAGACCAGCAGAATCATTATATGACATTTAGCAAGGTACAGTGATTTAGTGTTATACTTCAATATGGTTGGGAGTGATCTAGCAGGAGACGATAAGACTAGGGTTAAGATTTATTTTTAGTCATGGGTCATTTCCCATAATGCACCTCAAAAGTATACGTTCTTAAAATTCTCATGCCTGGTAAAAATCTTTCAAACATGTTTGTGCTGTCAGTTTTCTTTGGAAAAGTCCAAGCTGAGATAAAGACGCTGATGATATCACCATCATTTTCTCTGTTTTTCCCCTTTAATTGTGCTTCTTGTTGGACAACAGTTTCAAAATGCCTCAGTTTCAATCTTACGCATAAGCAAAAGATAGTGTATGTTTTTTCCTCACACCAGATAGCGTCCTGTTGTAGAGCTGTTTGCTCAGCTACGTCTCATGTATACACACAGGGACTCTTTCAGAGAGACATGAATGTGCTCCTGGTGATGGTCAAAACTCCAGCACACTCCCTGTCTTTTCCAGCAGAGACACACTGAAACACTGCAGCCTCTCAGGGCTGGTTAGCTCTGACTACTCACTCATTTGGAAATCAGGTGATGTCTCAAGCACACCTGATGCAAATAATCAATTGCCAAATTAGTTGCATCAGATGTGCTTGAGCTAGAACACAACAAATACCCAGACTGGCTGGGGGGGTTTTGTTCACAGTGACGTTTGGTTGTATGTTATGAGTTAGTGAAGAGAATTGTCCAAAAAGTTAAGAGAGGAGATCACTGCCTTGCACAAACAAGGAAAAGGATACAAAAAGACAGCAAAGGCACTGAATGTTCTTAGAGATACTGTTAGAAACATAGTTCACAAGGTCAAAGCTAAAGGAACTCTGGCTACACTACCTGGACGTGGCAGAAAGAGGAAGCTCTCAACAGCTGCCACCAGATTTCTGAGGAGGCAGGAGGACAAAACCCCTCCAGAGACTGTAAAAGACCTGCAGTAAGACTGAGGTTTCAGTTCCTACAGTAAGGAGCACACTAAACACTGAAGGCCTGAACTTTAAGAAGTTCACCACTACTGACCCAAAAGCACAAGACAAGTCGCCTCCAATAAGCTTGAAACCATATAAATAAGACACAGAAGTTTTGGGGTTCTGCTCTGTGGAGCGATGAAACAAAAGTGGAACTTTTCAGGTCTATGGATCAGCAGTATGTCTGGAGGAGGAAGAATGAGGCAGACCCTGAAAGGAACCCCCTGCCTACAGTGAAGCATGGCGGTGGTTCACTGATGTTCTGGGGCTGGAAACCTGCAGCGTTTGGAGGATAACATGGATTCAATGAAGTATCAGTGAAGGCTGTCAGTGAGGAAGCTGAAGCTTGGGAGTCACTGGACCTTCCAACAGGACAATGATCCCAAACATTCCTCAAAGTCAGAAAAAGTCCTGGAAGATACCAGAGTGGCCGTCACAGTCTCCTGACTTGAATCTCACAAAAAATCTGGTGGGATTTGAAGACGGCGGTTGCAGCACACAAACCCAAGAACATTAGAGAGCTGGAGGTTATTGTCCATGAGGAATGGGCTGAGAGTCCTCAGGAGCGCTGTCAGAACCTGGTGTCTGGTTATGCATCATGTTAGCAGCAGGTCATAACAGCTAAAAGGTGCTCTACTGAGTACTAAAGATGCTCGTCAAGAGGGGGTTGTATAATTTTGAGTCTGCAGTAGTCAAGTGTCATACTGTGCTGAATTTTGGGAAACCGGCTGTGATATTAGTGGTTTAGCTATTTCATTTGCTCTTGTTTGAGTTGTTCATTGAACACAGCTGAAAGTTTGTACATTTTGCAAATACACCTAATTTGCAAAGGGGGTCTAATAATTTTGTTTTGAGTGCAGCTGTATGTACAGTGAGTGTAGAATAGAATAGAATAGTTCCTTTATTGATCCTTCACAGGAGATTGCTTTGTTACGGCAGCAATACAGACAGACACCCCACAAGACAACCAACACTTAAGGCACAAAAACAATAGTAAAAAAAGGAAAAAATATATGAATAAAAAAAAATATGTACAATCTAAAATAGAATAATATAACATAAGACTAGTATACAATATAAAAAATTAAATACGATGTGCAAAAACTGTCTGGGGGAGAAAAGAGGAGGAAAAAAGAGGAAGAGAAATATACATATATACAATAGAACATACTATGCACAGCATGTAAACACTAATGCATATCAACACTATAAACACTAGTGCATAATACATGTACATTGTTGATTGAATGCAACATACATGCACATGCACACATAGCCCGTGGACACAGTGTTCTTTCCAGCAGTCTCTCTTTTTATTAATGGACATAAATGCGAGTGGAAAGTGTTTGACCTTGGTTTAATCAACAGCAGAGCATTGTTCCAGCATTCATTGCCCCGCCATGTATCAATGAGCATGGTGTGACACAACAGAGGCCGTCTGTAACCAACTGGCTACAGTCATACCACCACATCACACGGGTGTATTTTCTGGATAGAAGCTGGAATTAACTGTTCTAATGAATAAGAATACCCACATCCACAATCAGACGCTCACATAGGAAGACATTACAAACAGATATCAGTCTACAATATCAGAGTATGTCCATTAAAATCCCCCAAATGTTCACAAAGACATGGATCTATGGATCTGGGTGGACACACACACACACACACACACACACACACACACACACAGGTTTCCCATGAACGTGGCCTGAACTGTGCTTGATCCTAGACAAACAGTGGGGGCCTGCATTACCACTTCCACTTAATTCTCAGTTGATACTTGGATAAGATTGAAGTGAAACCGAGTAACGCCCCCCCCCACACACACTTTCTTATCAGTTTTGCTGGTGTTCCTTTAAATTTGAAGGAAAATGTGCTTCCCGTTAGCTCTCTGTTCTGTTCACTTTGGTGAGGAAATGCATAAAAGGTCAGGTAAGTTTTAGGATAACTAATGTGTTTCAGCCTGTCGCGTGTTAGTGTGTTTACCTTCCATGTCAGGAGTGTCAGTGTGTCTGAACACATTCATAAATGAAATTTGGAGTGCAGCTCTTGCTTTCAGCAGTTTTCTCCTCAAACAATCTTGGTTCCCGCAGCACACAGACTATTTTTACCCTTGACGTGAACAGCAGAGCGCTTCAGCCGACCTCTAGCAGTGTTTCCCATCCTGAAAAGCTACTTGATTTCCACTTCATAACAATGACCTGTCCTGTCCTGTCCTGTCCTGTCTGTCCTGTCCCCCTCCTCCCTATCCTGCCCATCGGTACAATATCTTCCAAATGCTCTTCGGGGGCGGAAAGCCTCCTCTGAGAGTTGCGGCTTACAGATATCAGTAAGAACAATGGTCAAGGATAAGGCAGGCGTCCAGTGGTTGTGCGAAACAGGGACTTCATCATAATTGCTGTTAATAATTACAGTCGTGATAAGCGGCAGAGGTGGCATTTATTGATGGCAAAGCCGTCTGAGGTCCCAGTTGATCTCCAGGAGCTGGAGGAGGAGGAAGAAAGAGTCGAGCGTTTGGATTTGAGACAGATTAGGACACTGCCAGGTATGTGGGACAAGCTGCTGTACATTACACGAGGATATGGAAGGTACTGGAACACTTTTTTAAGCTTTTGAGTGTGAAGTCTTTGAATATCAGCAGATCTTCATCAGCTAGAATGCTAGAGTTGCCGATGACCAAAGCCGATCTTGGAAAAGTGAGGCAGCCAAGACATTTCAGTGCTAAAATTCAAAATGAGCCTCTCTGGTGTTAATCTGTGTCTAGAGCTCAAATACAGCCTGACAAATCACCCCCACAACAGCGCAGGTCCTGACCTGGCTCATGTGCCCTGTCAGTATTTGGGGGTCTGGACCTTTGTTGTTTGCTGTTAATGTTCTTTGATAAGTGATGTTCAAAGCCAAGACAGGATCCTCCTCCTAACTTAATGTGATTAATGGACCTCAGAGCCACATAGAGAGGAAGCAGCAGTGCTCCAGGCAGCAGAGGCAACATGATGCGACCGCGAGCTAAGCAGTATGTGGTGGCCAGGCCGCTGTACTCGGAGGAGAGCTTCGCAGAGGAGCACGAGAAGGTCTACAGGCACCGCAAGTCCATGCTGGACCACGCCAAACAGTACTTGACGTAAGGAGCACGCAGTGCTGTTAGATTTTGTTTGTCTGTGATCTTTGACATGTCATCATTCACCCTTGAGGTCTGCCCGCTCTGGATATTAAAATGGTGAAGTTTAAGGACAGAGTGGGAGGAGCTGAGCTTCTTTCTATAATTATTAGGGTCAGGTTTTTTAAGTGTAACATCTAAAACATGTCATTTCTGTTTGAACTGAATAAATTGTATATTGATATTATAACTGTGTTAATGTCCAACAGTTTCACCACATTTACTTAGTCCTAGTAACAGGAAGTTTAAAAAGAGATTTAACCCCAGACTCCCGTCTAAGGTGATGCTTTCAGCCCAGTTCTTCTTCTCTCTTTGCTGCCTTCACACTCATCGTTATTCAGCCTTTGATTGGATCGTGTTTTAGCTGTCGGTGAACTTAGTGATACTTCCCTTGAAGTTTTCTTCTGGCCAACACACGTGAGTGAACTGTTTGTTTCTGCCATTGTACCTTTACAGGTGTGACGCCAAGCGAGCCAAGAATGCGGCTCTCTCTCTCCTGCCGTTCATCAGCTGGCTGAAAATCTACCAAATCAAAGAGTGGCTGGTCAGCGACATCGTGTCTGGTGTCAGCACTGGACTGGTGGCTGTCCTCCAAGGTAAAAGCTCCTGTGGTGGACAAAGTATTCAGGTTCTTGACTGAAGCGAATGTACTAATACCAAAGTGTTAAATGACTGCTCTAAGTAGAAGTCCTGCATTGGAAAAGGAAAAGGAAAAGCACTCGGTGCAGAAAAGTGTCCCCTGTGACTGTTGGACTGTTCTATCTCCTAGCAGCAGATTATTATTCCTCATCGTTGACGGAAAAGCAGGATTTTACTGCTGGAGCTTGTGTGGATAGTTTAATCTACAACAAAGCATCATATTTTATAAACCTTTCATATGTTTCTGTGCAAAAGTCTTCATTTGTAAAGTAACCGGTGACTAAAGCTGTCAAAAGTTCAACACTTCTCTTGGAGATGGAGTGGAGTGGAGAGCAACATGAAGTGCAAGTACCTCACATTTGTACATTCCAAGTACTTTAGCGTGAATGTAAGGTGAAGAGTTCATCTCTTCTTCAAACCAAACTGGCAAAACCTTAGAGAGAAAAGATGTGCTGTGGCACTGCTGTGCTGTGTCTAGACACACCGACAGGCCTGACTGTGAGGTGAAGGTGAAAACTGTGTGAGCAGCCTCACTCCCACTGCATCACCCAGCTCCACACAGAAGACAAATGCATCTTTGATCACAGTGTTGGTTTCGCTAGAAAAACCAAACCTATGTTTGGACATTCCTGAGGGGAGTGAGTCTTGTTACTGATTTACTGATTCACCGAGGGTTCCAATCATTCATGGGGTTTTATGTGTTGATTTTTTTTAATAGATAGGCCACCCCCAAAGTTAGCTGCTGTAAATCTCACCTGTGTGTGAAAATACAAAAATAATTACAAAAATATGGTAGAAGTGTGAGTCAGCAACATTTCGTTCAGTTTGGCTTCACCTTTCCCTCTAAAATTCTATTATGATCGGCTGATATTACTGTACAACCTCACAGTCAGCCAGTCCTCTGTTATCTGAGCTGTAGAACGATTATCTGAGCTATCTTTAGCAGCAGGTCAGAGTTATTATACAAACCAAACCTGACTGCTTATTTTCCTATGTTTGATCTTGTTTTTGGCCTGTATAGAATCTTCTTTTTGTAATTCTTATTGGGGGTTAGTTTTAATACAAACAGTGTCTTTTAGAGCAACAACCCGTTCACAGTTATATAAATGTACTGTGTGTTGTCATCCTCCAGCCCATATTAAATAATCATTTTCATGCACATAAATGCCATGCCAAAAATATGAAACATTATATTTGTACCAACTAAAGAGATGTTTAAAAGAAGTGATCCCCGTGTCAGTTTTCATAACTTTGATAGTGGTAACTATAAGTGAGAACAACAAAGTGCAGCAGGCCTCGTCAGAGAAGTGAAGTGAGGAAACACGAGCGTCCTGCTGGAAATTTGTGCAAAATGTGTTTCAGGTCTGGCCTACTGCCTGCTGGCCTCTCTGCCCCCCTGGTATGGACTCTTCTCTGCCTTCTTCCCTGTTGTCATTTACTTTTTCCTGGGCACCTCGAGACACATCTCAGTAGGTAAGACCTGTGTGTGTGTGTGTGTGTGTGTGTGTGTGTCTGTGTGCGTGCAGAGTTTCTATTCCTGTCCCTAACTGCTGTCTACAGCTCAGCTCCCCTCCCTCCCTCCCTCTCTCCCCCTGCAGGTCCGTTCCCAGTCTTGTGTCTGATGATTGGCTCAGTGGTCACCAGGCTGGTCCCAGACGAGGGTTCGCCCGCCAACATCACAGGGTTTGAAGGCCTGAGCAGAGATGAGCAGAGAGTGCTGGTGGCTTCTTCTGTGACCTTCCTCGTTGGTCTTATGCAGGTGAAACACACTCTCACCAAAACCTCCCCTCACTCATTTATCCTTCAGCTTCTTGTGTACAAATCAGAATACTGCATCATGGTCACACACATATACATATATATGTGTATATATACATACACACACACACATATATATATGTGTTTGTGTGTGTGTGTGTATGTACAGCAATTCCTGAAGGGAAACATCCATTGACTGAGAAGAGTGAGAAGAGGCATTATTTGGTGTCTATAGTTAGCACAAGCTTTACAAAGCATATTATATTCTTAAATGATATATAATGACATATTGACAGGGCTTCATCACGACCCCCCTGTCTCTTCCAGCTGGCCATGGGCATCCTGCAGGTGGGCTTTGTGGTCATGTACCTGTCTGACACTCTGGTGTCTGGCTTCACCACAGCAGCTGCCGTCCACATTCTGGTGTCCCAGCTGAAGTTTGTGCTGGGGTTAAACGTCCCCGGCATCAGTGGTCCACTCGCGATCATATATGTAAGAACACAACAGTTTAAAGCTTTCTCACTGTTTACCTCAGTCAGGGAGTGTGGCTCATTCATCTATTAGACCTGACAGGTTTTTGTTCTTTTCAGACCCTGATTGACATCTTCAGTATGATCACCTCCACCAACGTGTGTGACGTGGTGATCTCCTTGGTGATCATGGTGGTGGTGTTCATTGTGAAGGAATTGAATGACAGATTCAAATCCAAG
Organism: Pempheris klunzingeri; assembly: GCF_042242105.1. Taxonomy (NCBI): domain Eukaryota; kingdom Metazoa; phylum Chordata; class Actinopteri; order Acropomatiformes; family Pempheridae; genus Pempheris; species Pempheris klunzingeri. The sequence continues at coordinate 19,023,850 of NC_092033.1, read as the reverse complement.
CTGCCGGTGCCCATCCCCATAGAGGTTATCATGGTGAGCAACATTGTGCAACATGATCATAGTGAACATAGAACTGTTTCCATAGCCTGAGGTGTTAGTCATGTAAACAGTAATAATAGTTATTGTGATTGTGACTTTATATGACTGTACTGTACAAGAGATTCATGACAATCATCAATCAGATTTACGACATCATTTATGACACTATCACTCTTCAAGCTTTCATGTCACTACTATGAAGCCGCTCGCAATTTGTTGTTTATGAATGTCACAACTTTGTCTTCCCCAGACTGTCATTGCATGTGGAGTTTCATACGCATTTGATTTCAAGACAAGATATGGCATTGAGGTTGTTGGCCATATTCCAAAAGGGTGAGACATTTTGCACAATAGGTGAACGCTAAAGATTTTGTATGTTATGTGCATAGTAATCCACAGAAAGAGATATCTGCATATGAATGGAGAATCTGCAGGCGAGGGACAGGATTTTGGTATCAGAATCTGTTTTCTGTTTGTGGTCCAAGTTGTTTGAATAGTATGGGCTCATCATATTTCAGTGGGTATCCAGGAAAACAGTCCATGTGGAGAGCAAAAGAGGTGAAAGGCACTGGCCACAGAGCAATCTCAGAACCAGTTTAACAATTTACCATAGCTTTTTACAAAAATGTACCTGTATTCATTTGGGTTATACAATGATCAGCCCACCGAAGAGGTCTGGATGTTTGTTATCCAGACCAGAAGCCCTGAAACACTGGCCCTTGTGTCCAGAAGCTAAATCGTTGTCAGATGATAGGCTGTGGGTTCCAAGACTGTGTGCATGGCAATACCATCAGTGCAAAGCTAAGTGTCTGTTCCAGGTACAGGTGTATAAGTGGCACTGGCAACAGATGACATTGACTATTTCCTCAACAGAAGGCAGGTTCAAGGACAAGGTTTCAATGTTGTTGTGAACACCATGACTGGTATTCCATTCACCTCCGCTGAATTAGCTATATGATTAGATAAAAGCATGAATCTCAGCCAAAATTAAATAATAGCACTTCATTTCAGTCTCATTGAGCTTCCCAGTTCTTTACTTATTCTATTTAAGAAAACGACGTGAACAAATCTCTGTCGCATAGCTGGAGCCTCCGTTTGGGTCTCTCACTATCGGAGCACCTCACTAACAGCCTAAAGATAATCAGGGTGTAAAAAGGACCGTAAAGCCGTCTATCGATAAGGCTACACCCATCAGTATAGGTGACACTCTTGAAGATAGTGTTTTATGAACCCTGTGATTGTGATTGTGAACATCTTCAGTGAAAACATGTCAGAGCATGATCATGTTAGTCATGTCGTGTACTGAATGCAGACAGTATGGTAACTGTTCTATAAAATCCAAAACAATCTGTGCATTGAACTTGATGCCACATAACCCCAATGAAGAAAGTTACCTGAGGTAGACTTTAGATATATTATGGAAATATTTCAACCTGACAGATTCATATCTGTTCTCAGGTACGAGTCTCCGATGCCCCCAAACCTGCACATCTTCCAGGAGACGGCAGTAGAAGCGTTTCCCATGGCCATAGTGGGTTTTGCTGTTGCCTTCTCTGTGGCAAAATTCTATTCTGTAAAACATGATTACGCCATAGATGGAAATCAGGTAAGTAACCATGCTAAGAGTTACGACATTAAAGTAAAAGCTACTGTACAGGTTTAATAAGGATTCACATCAGAGGACATGTTTCTCTGTGACGTGGCCGTAGGAGCTGATCGCTTTTGGTGTCAGCAACATCTTTGGAGCTTCCTTCAAGTCCTTCGCTGCGAGTACAGCTCTGTCCAGGACTGCAGTGCAGGAGAGCACAGGGGGCAAGACTCAGGTAAACTAATAAGTCAGATGTTCTTCATCCTGGAATCACCTTAGTCCTAATCATGAGTTTTAGTCAAATCTGCCTAAACTCAAGTACAGTACTTAGAAGGAGTTCACTGAGAGGACTGTCACCAGTCTCATGGTAAATATGTCATGTTAGCTGAAACCAGCATCCAGTGAACTTAGCTTAGCATAAACAACAATTAACATTAAAATCTTACTTACTTGATAATAATAACAATAATAATATTTCAACAATGTAGACTGTTATAGTATGGCTCTTAAAGGACCATTCTGCTGCATAAGAAGTACTTCTAATTTGATACTTAAGGTACGTTTTGCTGGTTCATATTGTACCTAAGTTAGGGAGCAGTAGTTTTATCTACTGCAGAAGTATTATTAAACTGTTGTATTACTAATTTTACTTAATTATTATCTGAACTTTCTAAATGCAAAATGTCTATTGTAAACTGTACATGTGAAGTGATCAAAATTCTAAACAACACTGACCTCTAGAGTTTGGGGGAAAGTATGATATTCCTCTACAAATAGTTATCAGAGAAATAAAACTCTAAAATGAAATAAAATAGAAAAGTGAAGCGGTGGTATATCAGATGAAACTGGGTTTACTCAGTAGAACAAAGCTATCAGTCTGAAAGCTCTTGAGTTGAGTTGTTTCTTGTCACATTCTTTATGTGTGATAGGGGTATAAAATAAACTTTTATTTTGACATTTTTGCAACACGTTGCAGCAAAGGGAACCAACTATGTCTTGGACTTTTCCATGACTTTTTGTTCAGTTACAGTTTATTCATGTAGTCAAACTTCTGATGAGCCTCTTTAAGGCATGTGGCACCACATCTGTAGTTTAACATACAGGTTGTGTCCCTTCCAGATAGCTGGTTTACTGTCAGCTATCATAGTTATGATCGTCACATTGGCCATTGGATTCCTGCTGGAGCCGCTCCCAAAGGTAAACCCCAGAACTCCCTCAAACTCCACCAACATACAAGTGAAGTCTTTGGAGTCTGGACTGGTTCAAATCTAATCTCTGACCCATGATCCCAACAGTCTGTGCTGGGTGCCGTGGTCATCGTCAACCTGAAGGGGATGCTGATGCAGTTTAGAGAAGTGCCTTACCTGTGGAGGAGGGACAAACCAGACTGTGTAAGTTGTCACACCCTGTGAGTATAGTTAGAAAAAAGCCAGAACTCTCTGCATGTGAAGATCTATTCTGGTCATGTTGTGTTACCTGGCAGTAAAAAGATGGCATAATTCCCCCTTTTTTTCATAAACTCCTCCGTCCCCTGCCATCGTTGATGTCCAGGTGGTGTGGATAGGAACCTGTGTTGCAGCCATCCTACTGGGGCTGGACCTTGGATTGGCTGTAGGCCTCGGTGTGGAGCTGCTCAGTGTCATCCTCAGGGCTCAGTTGTAAGTATTCAGCCACCAACTCTCTAACAAATCTACTCTCTTTTCGTCTTAGCTTGTCATTTTCTCTCACGTGTTGGCAGCACGCAGTTCTCCCTCTGATAAAAGGAAAGGCTGAACTGTTCCTGGAGCTGAAGAGCTCTCCAGTTGTTAGCCATGTAGGGGATGGGGTTGGTGGTGGATTAGTGTACCACTTTGGTCCACTTTGGCTATATATGCATAGAGTCTGTCAAGCATAATCAGGGGAAAGTCTTTCCCCTGATTCAAACCTTTGGGATTCAGTCCGAGGAAGTCTCTCTGAGTGTGGGGATGCCCTGACTTTCTCCCCATCTCCACCATTAGGTTGATATTTGAGGTTTTGAGTGACACCTCAGCTACAGGGCGGATTGTAATGAAATGTGGACGTCCAACTCAGGGTGATTTCTAATAATTGGTTATCCCATAACTTTTCATCTCAGGCCTTCTCATCAGGTTGAGTCTCAAATATATCCAGTACTTTGGTTTAGGACCAGATACCTGTCAAACTAATGACATCCCCACAGCGTCTGCACCACTTTGTTTTTACAGCTAATTTGCAAATGTTAGAATAAGCTAACACCAAGACTAAGGCTACATTAAGATGGTGAACATAGTAAATGTTATCTGCTAAACATCTGCCTGTTAGCGTTGTTTGGAGGTTTGGAGCCCCCAAAGCATTATTTTGGACATTTTTCTGTTTTCTTGCAGCCCTCGCTGCAGTGTGCTGGCCAACATCAAGGGAACAGATATCTACAAAGACAGAAAGGACTACATGGATGTAAGTTGGTGTGTGTGTCCTATCTAGTATCTTCTGTGACATTTTGGGCAGGACACCTATTCTCTCTTTTTAAAGCACTCATTGTAGCTTCGACCAGGGTTTCCAAAACTAGGACCATGGGAGCACCAGGGTCCATGAGGATGTTCCACGTGCTCCTGTCAGCACATTAAGCGAATGAACAGGAGGAGGGGTGTCATAAAAATGTCCCCCTGCTCCAAATGTCCTTAGAATTCCCACAAAGTAGAACACATGTCTCCTTCTCTGTGCTTTCAAGAGACTCGTTATTCTTTACCATGATTTAGGTTATAAGTTGGGTATAAAGGTATCGACTCTCTGCAGATATATGAGCCAGAGGGAGTGAAGGTCTTCAGGATACCATCCCCAATCTTCTTTGCCAATATTGAGTTCTTCAAGAGCAAGTTGATTGAAGCTGTAAGTACTACTACTACTACTGTGTTGTTTGTTTTTCACATAGAAAGATTCCTTGAATGAATGAAAATAGTAATATTTATATATATATTTATATTTATATAGCAATATGAATAGTAAGTCATTCCAAAACCCTGAGGGAATAATACTTATTTAGTTTGTAACACTGCATCTGATTCAGTAGAAAGTCCCACAAAGGAGGCTGTGTTCAACACACAGATCTCTAACTTTACAAATCTTATCTTTGACCTGATTTCGCCTCCATAACTTGTGACATATTTCACAACAATGTCTCCTCAGGTTGGATTTAACCCGCTGAGAGTGTTGAGAAAGAGAAACAAAGCGCTGAGGATGATCCGGAAACTTCTAAAGAAGGGAGACCTGCAGTGGACTTCAGTAAGTAATGACTCTGACCTGGTTCAGCGGTAACAACAACACACTTTCACACATTTCACAAGGCCATAAATGTCTCAGTCACTGGTTTGGTTTGATGACTCATGGCAGCTCTGCACAATAAACTATTATCGTGACTATAACTTGAATACCATTTTTGAACAAATCAAGTCTGTAAATGAATAAATTGGGGCTGAATCTTTAGTTAAAAAACCAAATGTGTGAGAGCATTTGTCCTGGTGAGCTGGGTCCAGGGGTGCGTTTAGCACATATGTGTGAAACTAAAGGACTGAGTTCAGTGAGGAAGCCCGATGTAGTCCTCACCATTTGGTCGGCCCAACACATCTGATGGCGCTAATCCTCCAGTTGGGTGCCATCAAACCGCTACAGAAGAAGAGGAGGTGATCAGATGACATAATGAATGATGAAACAGAACTCCAATCAAACCTCAAACTAAAGCAACACGGAAAACCTGCTGCACATGTGACGTTTTTATTTGTTTCACGTACTCATTTGAAGAAGGTCCGTCTCCTCATCGCTCCTTACAGATCTGATGTTTCTGTCTGCCCCGATTTTTTGTCTCCCCAGTGGGGCAAAAAGCTTCACCTGCGTTATGTGCGTCATATATTATTGCCTATTTCCACGTCGTCTAATTTATTTCCATTGCACTTTGTCACATTTTGTTTTTACTGATACACCTAAGCCAAGTGTATAAACTTTTAGCCGTTTTCCTTTTGTTGTATTTTGGTGAAGTTTCCACTCCAGTATTTTATGTACAAATTGAAATTGCACATGAAAACAGTTGGATGGAAAAACACCTATAGATTCCAGTAGTGAGGACAGAGAAGCTGACGTAGAAACAGTCTAGACTAAACCTGCCTCAGCTGTGCGTTTAGTATAGATGCAGTTCTGCCTGCAGTGCCCGTGTTACACGTATCCTGGGTATTCCTTTGTCTTTCTTCCAGCATAAACTGGAGTGTGTTGCAGCTCTGTGGGAACCAATGAGAAATGAGAACAATATATGAACAGTGTTTTACCGTTGCAGAAAGGCTTCCTGAATACATCACGTGAACCCATCAAGGAGTCAGAGGATGAGAGCAACATGGAAGAGCTGGACCTGCCCAGTGACTTCAAGGACCTTCCAGCCCAGATCAACTGGAACGCCGAGCTTCCCGCCAACATCGTGGTCCCCAGGGTGGAGCTCCACAGCCTGATCCTGGACTTTGCTGCTGTCTCCTTCCTGGACATCTCTGCTCTGAAGGGGCTCAAAAGAGTGAGGAGCTCATTCACAGTGGCAACAAGCAACTCTTTTACCAAGATTGTCTTTCATTAATCATCTTTAACTATTTTGCAGGCACTAAAAGAGCTGATCCGGGTCGACGTTGAGATCTACATTGTAGCTTGTGATAGTGAGTATGAACCTACAGCTTTTAAGTCCTGACTCACTCAGACAGACCTGCAACTCGTTCACCACCATCTGCGAAGCAATCGCTTTACCCAGTGTGTTCATACTGCTGGGTTTGGCATATCATTTTTTTGTAATATCAGATGTTGTGATGATGGAGTTTTTATGATAAAGTCTTAGTTTTTATATTTCAACAAATCATTCAGTGTTGATTTGACTTGGATTGATTTGGCAAGCTCAGGCCTTTAAAGTCATTTCTTTTGTTCGTGTCACTTCCAGCTGTCACGATAAAAAACTGTTGTTCTTTACTATCCTAGCAAAATGTCAACACACAGATGACCAGTTGAATGAGTCTTATTTGAGCGTGTGAGGTCGGCAGAGGAAGTCAATTTCTTTTTGCCGTGCTCTTAGTTTGGCCACATGTGCTCATGCTTGACTTATTTATTGTGTTACCTCCAATCCTTTCTGGGCATTTGTTACACATGTTTTTTCTGTAATTATATACGTGCTTTATACACCCATCCTATGCATCTTTATTTCATTTTATGTTCATCTCAGATACAATCTGAGATACAATTGTCTAAAAAAAAAGCAGTTTCACTATCTTCTCCTCCTCGCCTGTAGCTTACATCCTGGAGAAACTGCACGACTGTTACTTTTTTGATGACGAAGTTCAGCCCTCAATGTTCTTCCTGACGCTGCATGACGCCATGCTGCACATCCTGGAGAAACATCCAGAGTCCCTGGAAAAGAAATCGAACTCTGAAAAGGTAAAGAAAAAAAGGGTCACAATTTATTTTTAGTGAAACATAACACAAATGTGGAGGAGGCTTCTGTGAATGTGAACTGAATGCTGAACTCTTTGTGTTTTTCTGCAGATTGCAACTACAGTCACAGTTCACTACCATGCAGACAGCTTGAGGAGCAGAGATACAAAAGTACATATTCAGTTACACTAATTCTTTACATGTGATGCCTTAAGCTATGATGGAACTTAGACACTATTGAAAAAGTCCCATAATTAACTTTTTGATTTTGGAAAAGCTCATTTTCAATAGTGCCACATGTTTCTGAAATGAAACACAGCTCTGCCTCTCCCCGCAGGTTTCAGATCCAGACACCAGGTTCTAACTTGTGGATGAGAAGATGATGATATCTGCAAGAAAACTCCAAATGTCCAAAGATAAATTACACAGATCATCAATACACTGATGTAACGAATGACGAGATACTTCACACATCTGACAATCTAAGTTTACATATACAGGGTTTGCTGTAATGTAAGAAAAGTAATTTCTTGGTATTGTTGTTTTTATATTGTATATACCGGATTGGTAGAAATTTGAGGTGTTTTACATGTTGTATAGTTATATTTTCATGACAATGTGAATAAATGAACTTTTTGGCACACTGTTCTCAAAGTGATTGCTCTCTTTGGGACCAGGGTAATATGAACAAGATCGAATATGCAGCAGCTAAAATATCTGAATAAATATTTTATCACAATAAATAATGGCATTCGATGTTTGGATATCAAGGCTGGATCACCCTCAGGAGAGCAGGGAGCACCAGGCTTACTGTGTGGCATTTGGTTTCTTCATTCATTGTAACTTTGTGAATATGCGCCACTAAACTACAACTTCAACAGACACGATAAGGTCCTTTAGGTCTCTGAAGGTTTCGATAAAAATAATTAAATAATAAATAATAAAAAAATAATAAAATAATTCTATGTCTAAAGGTGTTTTACGTATAAATCAGTAGGAAATTGGTCCAATAATGGTCATCATGGAAAGGATCCCTAAAGAGAGAGACCTTTTTTTAGAGTAAGCACAAACAGCCACTTTATCAATTTCTTCAAACCCACCAGACTCCATTGACAAATACAGTCATTTTACCTCACAGGACACGGGACTTTGTGTGAAAAATCACACAAACAAACAAACTGATTGAGGCAGCACTAGACCAACAATCCCTACATTCTGTGAGGTAAAATGAGTCTGGTGGTTTTGCAGAGAGCGATATAACAGCTGTTTCTGTTTAAACAAAAGGATCTTCCAGGTCTGTCTCTGTTGGAATCCTCTCCATAACGACACACTGAGCCCGTCAGTGGATCAAACAAGCACTTTTAGTGGACCTTCTTTGATCTGGTGCAGTTGTCCCAAAGGATCACGGTGCAGCCTGTTTCCCGGCTCAAGTGATCTACAGGATGACTTCCAAAACCTTTAGTACCTGTTTGTCACTTAGACACTAAAATATGTGTAAATCAAGCCCACATTCAAAAATACTGGAGTTCTCCTCTAAAAGCTGTAAACATGTATGTATTATTTAGTGAACAGTCCACTGCCCATCAGGGGCAGTGGACTGGGGCTGTGCGGTTGTGGTTTGATCAGATTTATCATCACAATTGATTCAAAGGTTGATTAACTATCAATCAATCAATCAATCAATCAATCTTTATTTATATAGCGCCAATTCACAACAGCCTTATCTCCAGACTCTTTCCATAAAGAGCAGGTCTAGACCAAACCCTTTAATTAGAGAGAGACCCAACGATTCAGGAATTCAACATTAAGGATTCAAGAATCCCCACATGAGCAGCATCAGATATTATGAGATATTATGAACTATGAGCTGTGCAAAGATTAGTGTTTAGCAACATTTGAAGGATTTGTATTTGAGTGTTAAACTCTGTCTGTCTGTCTCCTGCTTGTTCCAGTTCATCTAATTTAAAAGCTGCTGTACCTCATTATGAAGAGATTCTTTTGGTGGATTGATTATGGTAATTTCATCACAAAATGTAAAGGGGTCCCTCGTCTCGGGGCTCTAGCTAGCATGTTGCCACCAGAATCTGAGTACCAGTTTAGATTGTAGTAGCTACAAATGTAGCAGTAGTAGTTGTAATTGTAGTGTTTTATTTGTTTTTCTATAAATTTGATGTCACATCAATCAGGCCATAGATTTTCATGGTATGGCAAAGGTGTGCCGCTGTTGCACCTCCATTGATTTCATACCACTGCGTTTCTTCCTCTTCCTTTTTTGACAAACTTTGGGTCACCAGCCTTGTGCGTCCCTGATTGTGTGACTTCACACTGACAATGGAGTGGATGAGCCCACACCACAGAAGCATATCTCGTCATTATTCACTGACAAACTGTGCTTCCTCCGTGGTAACAGTGTGAAAGGTGTCGCTCAGTAAGTGCATTCTGAGATGTGATGATGCGTCACTGGATTTACAGTCTTAGAACACATCTGGCAGCTGAGAAGAGAAGAGCTGTGATCGCCCCTGTATCATTTTAGGGCACTTCTATTACAAAGAAAAGGAACATTTCAAAGTGAACCTGCTCACTGAAACTGACCAAAACACCAAAATAACTCACCATTTCAGGATACCTCTCATCCATAACGTCAGCTTGAACGTGACAGAACCAAAAAAACAAATGAAATGAATCATAAATCTGGTGGTGGTGTTAATGATTGAACAGAGTTGAGACAAAACAGACGCAGTGATGAGATTGATGTTAGATCACAGATTAGATACACCCAGACTGACAGCACCTCACAGGGAAGCAACGGGCAAAGGTTCTTTCAGGGACCCATCTCCAGAACCTTTTACACTACACTGGAATTAGATTCTTCAGACACCTCAGGTGTGAGGATGGTTACTTTGAGGAAACAATATGCGGTCACCAGAGCTGTGTACTCTGAGGACAGCTTTGCTGAAGACCACGAGAAAGTCAGCAGGCAACACAAAACCATCCTGGACCACATGAAAGAGTATCTAAGGCAAGTGGACCGCCGTTCTTTAGAACTCAGAAAACGCAGTCTTCGATTTGACTTCATAACTTCCCTCGTGAGAGACGGTTTGATGAAATTGTTGTAAAGTAAGTTATAAACTTAAGTAGAAAAAGTAAAGACCGTTTTACTCCTGTTGAATCCAGCTGGGATTCAAAGCGTGCCAAGAATGCAGTATTCTCTCTTCTGCCCATCATTGGCTGGATGAGGATCTACAGAGTCAGAGAGTGGCTGCTGGGTGATGTGGTGTCTGGGATCAGCACTGGACTGGTGGCCATTATGCAAGGTGAGCAGGACGGAGAGGGCCCAGAGAGCCCCCCCCACCACCCAGCCCAGGTCTGTGGCTACAGAATCTGAGCATTCAAAGCAGCCAAAACTATTTGGCTAACTTCATGGCTCCATAAGAAAAAATAAAGCCTTGATGCATTTGAGAAATTCAGCTTAAGATATGATAAAACTATATTTTTAGTCTTGTTTGGGTCAAATGTGTCCAATCTATCTACTCTATCTAGTAACTGAGCTGCCATTTTCTAAAACGTGTTCAGTGTGTATATCTACCAGGCAAGAAAAAGGTTTTGTTTTTCCAGATAAATAACTGAACTACAACTGAGTCTTAATTCTGTGTGTGTTGTCTTGCTGTGGTCTTGCTTAGGACTGGCCTTCGCTCTGCTGGCCTCGCTGCCTCCGAGCTATGGCCTCTACACTGCTTTCTTCCCCGTGCTAGTATACTTCTTCCTCGGTACTTCGAGACACATATCTGTAGGTACGTCACACAGTGCCGAGCCACTACAAAATACTGATTTTGTGAAAAAGAAATGTGACAAAGTAATTATCCCACTTTATCAAAGGTTTGCCAAAGAGTTTTGATCTGAATTGATGTAATTTCAACTTTTTATCTCATTTTATCAAATACCATCTGATGATGAAACTCTATCACAATGTCTCTCCATTTTTTCTGTACAAACTGTCCCCAAGTAATAAAGCTGTTTTTCTGCCTAAACATCTCACTTAGAGAGGCGTGTTTCAGATAGTTCTGGATCTTATCATTTTCAAACGAGGAGATAAGATTGGGTGTGATACGACTTAACGGTGTCTCCCCACCCCTTCACACCCACCTTTGTGCAGGTTCCTTCCCAGTCCTGAGCTTGATGGTGGGAGCTGTGGTGACCCGTCTGGTCCCAGAGGATGGACCACCGGCTAATATCACCGGATTTGAGGGTCTGACCCAGAGCCAGCAGAGGGTCCTGGTGGCCTCCTCTGTGACCTTCCTCATGGGGATTTTCCAGGTAGATCTGCCTCTGTCTCCATACGATACTGAACCATACCGTACAATATCATTCTGTTCTGTTCCACACCGCACCGCACCACACCGTACCATACCGTACCATACCGTACCATACCGTACCACACCGTACCATACCATACCATACCATACCGTACCATACCGTACCATAACACTGTACTGTTCCATACCATAGCTACTATGCCTTCCATACGATATCATGCCGTACCATACCATACCATACCATACCATGCCATACCATACCATACCATACCATACCATACCATACCATACCATACCGTTCCATACCATACCGTTCCATACCATACCGTTCCATACCATAACACTGTACTGTTCCATACCATAGCTACTATGCCTTCCATACCATATCATGCCGTACCATAATGTACCATACCATACCATACTATACCATACCAAACCAAGCCCCTTTTCACTCCATTGTTCTGTGTCTTCCAGCTGGCCATGGGTGTCCTGCAGGTGGGCTTCATTGTTGTGTACCTATCTGACACTCTGGTGTCTGGCTTCACCACAGCAGCTGCCGTCCACATTCTGGTGTCCCAGCTGAAGTTTGTGCTGGGGTTAAACGTCCCCGGCATCAGTGGTCCACTCGCGATCATATATGTAAGTCCAGGATGTGTCTGACAGTTTACATAAGATGATCATTATTGTCCATACAATTTCATGTTTGGAACTTGTGGATATAGATGACTCCCAACATTTTCATCGTTAAGCCAGCAAGATAATGAGGCAGACCAGGACTCCAGAGGACTTAAATTCTAATTCTAAACATGCAACTAGTTCTGGTAGGGAAAAGTGGTCCAAATGTTGAAGACACTGTATAAACCTCAGAGATTGAAGCCAAAGAGAAATCGAGAAATGAAATGAAGAGAAAAGAAGTGATTAGCTTGACATTTTGGGAAATACATCATAGAAACACTAACAGTTCCTTTGCCATTGCCCACAGAGGTGTAACTCATCCAATGAGCTGGCCGCAAAGCAGTAAAGTACTTACGCTCATAAGTGGTTTCAGAGACATTCAGGACTACATTCAGGCAATAACTGTGACATGATGATAGTAAACCACAGTAATGGTGTTTCAAAGTACACTGGAACACAGTGAAAGTGTTACACTGGTAGTTTTCAACTACTGTATGTGGTCTTGTCATGATTTCTGTGGCATCTTCTTGTGGTGTGAAATAAAACTAGATGATACTTTTCATCTTTAATCGTGCTCAAGGTGCCGAGTAAAGTGTGTTTGCTTGTTTTGCACAGACCCTTGAGAAGATCTTCGTCCAGATCACCTCCACCAACATCTGCGACCTGGTGATGTCCATATTGATCATGGTGGTGGTGTTCATAGTGAAGGAGCTGAATGACAGATACAGAGCCAAGCTGCCGGTTCCCATCCCCATAGAGGTTATCATGGTGAGAGAAACCTCAAAGGAAGATTCTCCCCCTGCACAACTTGTCATCACCTGTAAATCATGTTCACTTTATCACTACCACCTCCCAACTATGTCACAGCTTTAGGCCTTCATTTGTTTTGCCAAAGTGACCACTTGTGAAAATCCTCAATGTTTGGGGCATTCAAGGAACCTCTGATCCCTGGTATTTGAGAGTTGTTTGTCATTTCATTCACAAAGTATGTTCATGAAGAATCTTTGACAGAAGACAAAGATAAGATAAGAGTTAACAGGGGGTGATTTGAAACCATAATGAATAGAAACCAATGGGTGGCAGTGCTTATAACTCTGGGGTCTCTTTCCTATTCACGCAGACTATCATCGCTTGTGGGGTGTCGTATGGCTTCAGCTTTGAGGAAAGATTTGGTGTTGGCGTCGTTGGCAAAATGGTCAGTGGGTAAGTTTCAAGTATGAGTAGATTATCTAAGATCAAGTTGTTTCGTTCGGTAATGAAGATCCAGTAGTGGGAGAAACGCTCCTTTAGTTAGGTAAGAGTACAAATACCACAATGTAGAAATAAAGTAGTGGCTCTAAAATCCTGCTACAAAAAAGATGAGTAACTATGCATCATATCCCCTCCTTTGGTTCGACTCCTGAAAAACGTACTCATACTGTGAGGAAGAACACTTGTGAGTTTTTTAATATTTGGGAGATATTTTTGGAATTTGGTAAAAATGGTGTCACTGACGAGGTACTCAAAGTGTGAGGCTGCGATGAAGAACATAAACTCATTTTATTGTGAGGAATTTATGCCTTACTGTTCAGTTGTTCAATTGTTAATTATAAAGTTTTGTCTTAATCCCCTTTTTAGTTATTTATTGGTTTATTATTTATTAATTCATGTGAATTATTATCATTATTATTGTTATTATTCGTACTTTACATAAGGCCTTGTGTTCTAATCAGGGATAATCTCGTGTGTATACATAATATGCTAAATGTATAGAATAAACATGTGATAAATGATATGATTAGCAAACATAATGCAGCAGTAAGAGCACTTGTTCAACTGAGCCGTGTAGATGACATTATTAGGTTGTACTGTTGGTAAACTGGTAGCTAGCTGAGGTTAATTAAGGTATTCTAATCCTGTGGTTCCTAACCTGGGGGTCAGGACCATTTCAATGGGTCACAAGATAAACCTGAGGGGTCATTGCAAGATTAATGGGAGAGGAAGAAAGAAAAGTTCCTCTGCTACACAAATCTGTGATCTTTTTTTTGGGCTTAACTCTGATCGACTCTGTTCGAAAAGGTTGGGAACCACTGGTTTAAAGTGTTTCTGTGCTTATTATATCTAGTATAATAAGTAAAGTTCAGGTGGGCTACCTCAAAACTGCACTGTTTTGTATAGTTTTTGACAAGTCTTGAGTCACTCACCACCTCTGTCCTTTAAATAAACTATTGAACACACTCATCTTTCAGGTATGAGTCTCCCATCGCGCCCAATATGGAAATCTTACAGGAGAGTGCTGTGGAGGCCTTTCCTGTTGCCATAGTGGGGTTTGCCGTTGCCTTCTCTGTGGCCAAAGTCTACTCTATCAAACATGATTACACCATAGATGGGAACCAGGTGAGATCAACATTGTTCATTCCCGTCTGCCTCCAAGAGTTAATTGGTTACTGATACACAGTGAATGAGACTCCTCATAATTTTGGTAATGAGGATATAAACTTCCACTGGATATTGCTTTTGTCTCAAGGCCGAACGTTAGCGTTCGTCTGTGTAAAAAAGCAGCTCAAACTGAATCATTTAAGTCAAAACAAGGGAACCTTTCATTGCCAGAGAGGCGGCTTAACTTTTCATTGTTCCTTCCCAGGAGCTAATTGCATTTGGCATTAGCAACATATTTGGTGCGAGCTTCAGGTCGTTTGCAGCCAGCACGGCGCTCTCCAGGACGGCCGTGCAGGAGAGCTCAGGAGGCAAAACACAGGTCACAAAACAAAGTTCACCATTTACACCCTCTGTTCCCTGGTCACACACTTTTATTAGGCTTTTTCTCCAAAAAGATTTATTATAATGGCGCTTTACGATCTGATTTATATTACATCCCTTTCCTTCACTGGCATATTAAAATATAATATAAAAAAAACATTAACTTTTTACAAATGCAGATTGCAGGGCTGATCTCAGCCATGATGGCGATGATTGTTACTGTGGCACTTGGCTTCCTGCTGGAGCCGCTTCCCACGGTGAGACTCACCTCTGTAACGTAACAGCTTACAGCACTATGTTTCTGTTCCCATCTGTAGGTCTGAACATATGTATTTTTGTTATATTCTAACTATTATTTGACTTCTCTCCAGTCCGTCCTGGGTGCCTTGGTCATTGTCAACCTGAAGGGCATGCTGATGCAGTTCAGTGAAATCCCGTACTTATGGAAGAGGGACAAACCAGAATGTGTAGGTGTCTCGTATAGCCCACTGCCCAAGCTAAGAAGTATAGTATTTACTTAGTGCCCTTGTCCCAGCCTGCTGTCTGTCAGTGTGTGACCTCAGGTGCTCATCTGCAGGTGGTGTGGGTGGGAACGTGTCTGGCTGCCATCCTGCTGGGACTGGATCTTGGTCTGGCGGTGGGCTTGGGGGTGGAGCTGCTCACTGTCGTCTTCAGGACTCAATTGTACTAACACAACTAATGAAGTTTGACATTAGGGTTACTGTTCTTTTCGTAAGGTCAGCAGCAATGCTATGGCATCCTGTGTATTATAAATGACATCATGGGGGGGTCACCATGGGGGTAAACCATCAGAAATAATTTATTTATGATTAATGCACTGACCCCGATTCTAAACCCATCTATTTAGCTATATTCATGCAGGGTTTTACAATTCATACTTATCATAATAAGAATTTGTTTTATTTTGAATAGCTCCCCATAATTTATTCATTTCGTGCAGCAATTCATAATTTCATGTCTTTATCATTTTTTGCTCTTCTGTTATCTTTTCTGTCTTAACTACCTTTTCTCTCTCTTTTCTTATCGGCTTGTTAAAATTACGGTTTTGCTTTTTTAGTTGTTTGGGTGCAGTCAGTTTTTAACATCCTACATTTTGTCAAGCACTTTGACTTTCATTTGATTTGTTGGAAAAGTGCCGCATAAATAAAATTCAATGGATTGATTGAACCTTCTGAAAAGGAATTAGAAGTAGTAGAAATGAGCTGCCACGACTGAAGTCAGTGAAAATCTGAGGGTTCGTTGTTTTCTAAAGGTTTGTGCTGATTTCTTGATCTAATTATGCTGTCTTTCCAGCCCCCGCTGCTCTGTCCTGGCTAACATCGCTGGGACCGACCTGTACAGAGATCGTAAAGATTATCTGCACGTGAGTGAATGAAATCAAATAAACACGCGTAGAACAGTTTCAGTTCTGTTGTCCCTCTGAATCACACTTGTTTTATCGTGATGCTTCCTTTCTCAGACATTCGAACCGAGGGGAGTAAAAATCTTCAGGATCCCCTCTCCTATCTTCTTCGCAAACATTGATTTCTTCAGGGACAAGCTTGTAGAAGCTGTATGTATGACACACGTGCTCTCTCTCCTCTGCCTCGGTTTGTGTGTATGAGTATGACGCCGACGCTTGGTTGTTCCAGGTTGGCTTTAACCCCCTGAGGGTTTTGAGGAAGAGGAACAAGGCTCTCAGGAAAATCAAGACGCTGCTGCAGAGAAGAGATGATGGCATTACAAAGGTGAGAGGTCAGATAGACGAGACGGCACTGCACCGTGCACAGTGTGCTTCCAAAAGACTTTAAGCCTCTTTTCCTGCATCTGTAAAACAGAAAGGCTCGTTCCGCCAGACGACTGATGAGGTTTACATGAACATGGAGAGGCAGGATCCTCCCTCTGACCTCAGAGAACTTTCTCTCCAGATCGACTGGAACGCTGAGCTTCCTGGTAACTTCGTTGTCCCCAGAGTGGAGCTCCACAGCCTCATCCTGGACTTCTCCGCTGTCTCCTTCCTGGACATCTCTGCTCTGAAGGGGCTCAAAACGGTACCAAGTCGTTCAGGGGGGGGTAAACAAACTGGAGTTAAATAAATGCCACAGGACACTCACTATATTCTCCACAGGCACTCAAAGAGTTCATCCGTGTTGGCGTGGATGTTTACATTGTTTCTTGTGACGGTGAGTTGCATCAGTGTTTCTACATCCAAGAACCAGCGATGACACGTGAACACACGAGGTCAGTATTACCTGTGAAAACTCACGATAGGCTTCTCATGTGTGGCAGCGTACATCCTGGAGAAGCTACACAGCTGTACGTTCTTTGATGATGAGATTCTGACCTCCATGTTCTTCCCGACCCTCCATGACGCCATGCTGCATGTGTTTGAAAAAAACAAGGAAAAAAGTAAAGGCTGGGTGGTAAGGAAAGCTACCTAAATATCATTCCCTCTGTGCTGGGCTTCTGTATAGATACTTAGTGTTCTTAACAAGGCAAAAGCATCCATAAACCACTTCCACTGGCCAGGCCAAGCCACTCAGCACAACAGTGTTGGACAGACCAGCCATCAGTTTTAGAGAGGTAATGGTGCCGTTATAATCAAATGTTTCATTCATCATTTCACGTAGATAGACCGGAAGATTACAAATGCCTATTTTTTTTAAAAAGAAAGAAAGAAAGTGATAAATAATTCATATTGAAATCTGTATTTCCTTTCTATGTATGCAATCAATCAATCTT
Organism: Pempheris klunzingeri; assembly: GCF_042242105.1. Taxonomy (NCBI): domain Eukaryota; kingdom Metazoa; phylum Chordata; class Actinopteri; order Acropomatiformes; family Pempheridae; genus Pempheris; species Pempheris klunzingeri. The sequence continues at coordinate 19,006,309 of NC_092033.1, read as the reverse complement.
TATTTATATAGCGCCAAATCACAACAGCGTTATCTCCAGCCTGTCCATAAAGAGCAGGTCTAGACACAAACAGCAACCAACGCACTAACAGTGACTATAGCACTAACAATAGGAGTGTGACTAACAGATTAGCAGTAAGATATTATTGAAAAACATGACGAGTGGCCGACAGCAGTGATTTATGAAGCCAGAGAACCACAGCAGGAGGACCAGGACCAGGATCCACAGAAACCTGAGAGATGAGGAAGCACAGAAAGGCTCCGGGGAAGATAGCAAGTTAGAGGCAGACATTTGGCTGACATGAGACATAACGATGGAGAGGAAGAGGAGCTCAGTGCATCATGGGAGTCCCCCGGCAGTCTGAACCTAGGGGCTGGTCTAAGGCCTGATCCAGCCCTAAACTATAGGCTTTATCACTAAGGAAGGTTTTTAGTCTACTCTTAAATGTAGAGAGGGTGTCTGCCCCCCAAACCCAGACTGGAAGGAGGTTCCACAGGAGAGGAGCCTGATAGCTGAAAGCTCTGGCTCCATCACTACTTTAGAGGACTTCAGGAACCACCAGTAGACCTGCATCAGTCTTGGAACCCATCTGCTATCATGTGACGATGATTTAGCCTCAGGGGGAAGCTCAGGTGTAGCCAGCTGATATCTGGATAAGGAAATACAGCTTGGACTACAAACGGACCACCAACAGAAACTACAACACTTCTGATACCAAAATCTTGTCCTTTGCGTACAGACTCTGCATTCACATGCACATATCTGCTCCTAGACACGTGTCTGCATTTACTGTCATAGGTGAATGAAAAAACATGTCCGAGACAAATGATTTAGCTTTTTGTCTTTCATAACTAAATTGTTGCTGGTTGTCATATGAATGCCACATTTTAAGTCAAACCACAACACAGAAAATAACTTCATAGTGACGCTCAGTTTTCTCCTCCTCGGAGCGTGAATGTGTTCACACACTTAAATGGGTCGAGTGAGAATAGGAGGATTCTTCCCGTGGGGACCAGACTGAAGTGTAAATGGACCAATGATCAGATCTGTGCACAGCAAACGGGACAGAAAGGTGCTGCAGATATGGCAGTTAGAGTTCAAACTTTGTTCAAACTCGGCTGAATTGCAGACGACACAACAGTTCGTCTGAGCTGAAATTTGTTTTTCACCACACTGATTATAGTTACTTCTAGGTTGCCCTTGTCTGGCTTGCTGGGAAATTACAGTAAGGGAAGTAGTTAAAATGTCTTTGTGAGTCATCTTGTGTATTATTGCAGTAGTGATGTTTGCTTGCTTTTACAACTCTGACACTCATTTGACCTTTTTTGCAGCTGACAGATACCAAACTGTAGAAGAGCAGGAACTCCAGGAACATCCTTTCAAAAAGCAAACATTCAAACACAGGCCGATAGACTTGGTGTTTAATCTACTGTACTCTAGTCACTACAGCACAACACAATGTTTTGTATATTTAGTCTTTCTGCTAAACAGACTTGTTCTTGAAATGCTTTTCGTGTGATTTAAGATCCTTTGTTGTCACAGGATTTGTTGCTCTACTGACGTGTCATTTTCAGACTCTTTGATAAATGTTTTATATTTTCAAGATTAAATTAGGATCCAAGAGCATTTGGTGTGATGAAGGCTGTGCTCATTTTGTTAAAATGCATTTTACACACTCCACAAATCCCTGGCATGTGTGGTAACAACAGCGCTCGCTCAGACCATCAGCAGGTTTCTCAAAAACAACACAAGCTAAATTTATGGACAGTGACTCCCCATATTGACATCCTGAGCCAGGTTTGAAAGAGAATAACCTTTTATCACTTACAAACTTTCAATGTTTGTTCAGAAGAGGGACCCAAAGAAAAACAGCTGACTGGTTATTTTCTGACATTCACTGAAAAGCAAACTGACAGACACATCAGAATTGCTACCTCGGCCCAGGAACATAATAATCAACAGACAGCCAAGGGGCTGATGGGATGTCTTCTTGCATAAAACCAGTTTTAGTCACTTAAAATGCTAAATGTTGTTCTTAATAACAAAGATGAGATGCAAATCTGCCATTAAAAATTTATTGAGACATAGTTAGCGTCTGTCAATGTACAGTACATACGCATTAAAGCTGACATATATACAGAAATATTTATCATACGCTATTAAAAAAAAGGAACATTCCTGCTCTTCTCCAAGTCTATTGTATGTTCAGTGGAAAGGTCAGTACACTTAACTAAAATAATGTGCAGCACACACACATTTGCTTCGGGGCAGTTTTATCAAAATCAAAGTCCTACATCCTGGAACCCTGAGGTTTACTATCACATTATTCAGACAAGTGGTGTGGAGCAGAATGACACCGGCTGTTGGTCATTCATTCAGTTGGCAGTTTACTGATAATAAGGCCGGTAGCGGCCCTGATCTGGGTGGTGCGGTCCAGGCATTTGGCCCTGGGGAGGAGGACCCTGCATTCGTGGAGGCGGGGGTCCTCTCGGAGCAGGCCACATCCCTGGACTGAGGCCTCCTGGCTGGGTAAAAGGGGGGCTGAGGGTGGCCTGGTCTTCTGGGAACTGCTGCATGGAGTTGGGGTTGTAATGATGAGGTGGAGGGGCATTGACAGGGGGGCCACTGTGCTGTGGTGGTGGTCCTGGGGGCGGGTGGTTCATATAGGGTGGCATCTGGCCTATGATGTGCCCTGGTGGTGGAGTGATTGGTGGGGGAGCTGTGGACATGGGGGGAGGAGGAGCCTGGTTATACACCATGTGTGGTGTCCCAGAGGCCTGGGGAGGATGCTGCATGGGGTGGTTAATAGGCGGCGGCGGTGGAGGTGGGGGGCCAAAGTGCTGCTGCGGTGGTGCCATCATGTGGTGAGAGTGGGACACTACAGGTGGCTGACCAGGATAGTCCCCTGGGTGGTGGTGTGGGGGCTGAGAGGGGCCTGGCCCACCTGAGTGGGGTTCGCGAGAAGAGGAGTCATCTTGGATGGGCACGGTGATGAGATTACTGTGTTTACGGGTTGTTACTGTGGCAATACGGAATGTCTCAGGACCAAGACCGGAGGTCTGGGGTGGGGGTTCATGAGCGTTAGGTGGGGGCGGGTGACTGTAGGGATCATGACTGCTATGCTGGAGCGCGCTGGGCAGATGAACGTGGTTCTTGGGCAAGTGAGGTGGAGGCACACGGAACCGTTCGGGGACGTCGGACGCAGGGGGCAGGTGGACAGGCTCCTGGCGGCCAGCAGAAGACTTGGCTGCCCTCATGTGGCGGTGGTTGACGTGGGCCTGCAGGTCGCGCTGGGACAGGTAGGTGCGCTTGCATCCCGGCACAACACTGCACATATAGAGGGAACCACGCTGGCACTGCTCGATGCGCTGCACCGGGTCTGTGCAGTTGTACAAAGTGAGCCTGAACACACAGGGACAAAAGTTCAGTGACACAAGGCCATGATACAAAACTACATACCCCTTTACTTCTATTTTAAGTATTTGAAAACCATTCACCATTCAGAATCTGGCGCTGGAACATAAGGCTGTTAAAACTGTGAGGAACTGCAATATTCACCACTAAACAAAGACCACAATTAAAACACATTTAAAGCGTCTCCAGCTCACCCAGGGCACATCTTCTCTCCTTTCTTCTCATGTAGCAAAGCGCAGTCGTAGCAGAAAACATGTTTGCAGGGGATCTGAGGAGTTGGAGGACCAGAGTTACACATGACATAAACTCTGTGACTGCCTACAGAGAAAGGTCAGCTCATCAAATACATACCATCCGCCCATATAGCTGGATAGGAAGACCACATTTATCACAAAAGTGGATTGGAACTTCATCCCTTTCTCCAATCAAATTTAACTGTTGAAAAAAAGAGGAGATCAAACTCACAGGTGAAAACCATTAAAACACACTTACTAGGATATCAACAGCATTAGGAACAGTCTACTTGGAACAGTCTACAGGAATCCCACAGTTTTTCTGGAGGAGAGACATCCTGCACTGCGTTGTGCACATTAATGATTAAGAGTGTCATTAAAATTCATCTGGAAATGGTTGTTGAGCCATTTCACTCCCCACAGCTGATGTACCTTATAGTCCCAAAACAGGGGCTGGGGGAATCTCCTCTGACTTGCAAAAATATCACCAGCTTTAGCTCCACAATCAAACCTGTCCTCCTGCTTGAAGCCAAAGTTATCTGCAACACATGAGACAAGAATTAATGATGACAAACTGAGAAAGCCCTCAAACCCTTATTAGGGCTGAAATCATTTGAACATGAAAAATAAAATCCTCTGTATGTTAATTAATTAACTGAATGAAATATAAAATCAAAGCCAAAATTAAACAAAAAGCTGTTTTTCTGACACGACCAACTTCAAAATACTAAAACAATACTGCCTTGAATCCCCCTTTCACTAACGAGTATCAGTGTTTAGGTGTTTAGTATCAGTGTTCAACACTTTGCTCATTATACTGCACCCAATATAACTGATAAGTATTGTATTGTGTGAGATTGTCTACAGATCATCTGAACAGCAGTCGATGGTTAACTATGGTGACCGAGGGTCACTGGCACCCTCTGATGGAACAAAAGTAAACTACTGACACATTTAGTTATGAAAAATGCTCTGCTATTAATCAATCTTTAACACAAATAAAATGTTGTTCTACAGATCACACAGTATCTTAATCTTCGTCCTTCAGGTGAACAGAATCCCTAGGAAAACAGGGACTAAAACCTTCCTTACTGTACACAAAGCACTGACAAAATTGGCATTTTGGAAGAGTCAAGTAAAGGCGATGATGATATAAGAGGAGGAACACTGCACTGGCAAAGAGGAAAGTCGGCCAAGCTTTGGACCGTCACCAACACTGACCAAAAGACATTTACAACACTACCTTAGCCACCGCCTCAGGTATACCTTCCAGTATTTAATCAATGCCTCTGGCAGTCTCAAAAAGGAAGCTTCAATGGAAGGATTCTGCTGTCTTGTGTTCCCTTTATAGCCATTTCCACCTTGGTCAAGTCAGCTGTCTTTTACGTACTTCTTAAAGTTTAAGCAAACAAATAACACCAAACAACTAAGAACCTGAAGATTCTTCAGAAAAAAATAGCACATCATACAATGTGTATTTTGACTGTATGAAACAGCCATAAACTTTAAATATGCACCCTGTCTCAGTCCTTCTATGAATGCCGTTTTAAGGTTAAACTCTTAAAAAGCAATGCTAAGAGGCACGTGTTCGGCAGACTGCGTGCCTACCATTTTCTCCAGCCTCACTTTTAGGTGGCCTGCTGCCGGGTCTCTGGGCGCGGGGTGGAGGTTTGTTCCTTAAGGGCGGCTTTGATATGAGTTTGATGGGGATTTGTCTGCGAACATCTGGGCCACCCAAACTCCCAGAGCCGTCGCTTCCTTGAAGATCATTGTCTGATAGGGAAAAGGCAGGACAGAAAAACTCACTGTACTTTTGTATGGTAAAGTTAGTCAGGAATCCTTTCAAAATAAAACCCTACATACACACACACACACACACACAACATGGACTCAAAAAGGACATGCCAACACTGTCAGAGTTACTTACAAACATACAGCTCTGACATGACAAGTGGGAAGGGCAAAAAGCCGGTAGCGTGAGTGATATCTTGTGATATTTGTTGTAAAAGGATGCCATGAAACATAGCTGTCAGTACGTAGAGTTATCAGGTTAACTTTGAGGAGAAGACGAGGGATAACTGGGGGGGGCCCTGGTTCCCCTGAAGGCTTTAAACTACACTGCTGATTAACAATCCCTTGTTTTACGGGAAATGTTGCTGAGGAGAAACGTTATGGGAAAAATCCTCACGATTGAGAATGAAGCAAAAATGACCCATTCAAAGTTAGTTAGGTCTGGTAACGTCTTGTCACTTTGGTTAACCAGCCGCTAGATCGGCATCATCGAACTGAAAATAATCTCGTGATTTCTGTGGACTGGCTTTAGGGTTGAGAGCACAGAGCGAAGAGGAAGGGCTCATAAACTTGAGCAAATATTCTGAAGACATGCCATTAGTTATGTCGGCTTTAACACCATCTTAAGTCGCTTGGCTAGCACTATGCTAACGCTGGCCATGTAGCATTCGCGCCCCAACTCAATCAAAGCTAGCACTGACGCCTACTGCCATGTGGAAATGGGACGTTTGCAATTTAATGTCGTGACTGTGTAAACTCGTTTGCAACCCTGAATGTGGTCTTATAGATTCATTTAGAACTTGTCGTTAACTTTTGGTGAACGCAAGTGTTCTTCCGTTACTCTATCGCTAGCCTGTTTTTAGCTAACGTTAGCTCGGACCATGCTAGCTTTAACGCTGCTCTAGAGAATAACAGGATTCCGTAGCAAACCCGTCTGCTCAAAGGATGATATGTGGTTCTCTGAACAACTGCTTTAACAGCATCTGTGCCTGCTTATTGAAAAAAATATCACATAAAGCAAGTTTGCAAACGTCGGCCCTACTGGGCATTTTTCTTACCGCTTTGGTCCATGATCCAACGAGTGAAAGCAATGCATTGTGGGATAGAGTGGACGAGGACGTGAGGAGAGGAGAGGAGAGGAGAGGAGGGAGGGAGGGGAGAGAGAGAGGTGGAGGAAGAAGGGAGGGAGAGGGAGGGAGGGAGGGAGAGAGAGGGGGGAAGAAAATAGGTGTGGATATATATATATATATAGATATATAGATATATAGATATACAATCACAACTCATCACTTGTGATGAACATTTGTCACCATTGACATTTTATGGAGTAAAACATTCTTTAGTTATTTGATGGCTAAAGAATGGTTATGGTTATTTGATGATTTAATGGCTGCTGACTGGTGCTATTAAAACACCTTGCCACTTCATCTTACTTAAAAATAAATCTTATTTTGCAAATCTGCCTGTCCTGATTATCTTGATCTGCCAGACTTAGTAAAGTCTAAACTGTGTTTACTTATACTGGACTCAGATACTTCAGATGGGACCCTGTGGTTTTCTACAGTATACATGATGCAGCTACCTTGTGCAGTGTTCAGTACAGTACACCCAGTGTTCTTCTAAGGTCACACAGGAGGTCACGCTCCCCTCCCTCACAGCATGGAACATTTATTGTGTCAATTTAAACGGACACAACCAAAAATAAAGCTAAGTTTATTATTTAACACACACAAAATACGCACATTGTATTATCACAATTCACTGCAACCCATTGTGTGATTGACTTTATAGAGCATTCTTTTAATTTTACAGTTGCAACAGGGAAGTGACACTACATCTGTGTAAGCCTGGAGGTCATGGGAGGAGAGCACTGGGACTACATGTATTTACAAATACACTTTGACATTGGTGGAGAGGATTGGCAGAAATGTACTATACTTCAGTCCTATGGTACAATACAATAAATCTACTGTACAGCAAAGACTGTTTTATGTTCACACCACACATCTTAGAATTATGTTACCATATTGAATTAAAGCGTTGGAATGGTTGAAATAGCATAAAGTGTGACCTCGTCAGGTCCCTGTAGGTGCACTGTAGGAAATAATGTATATTTTAGGTTAAGACCATTGAAACTGGACAGTGTATTTGTAATTTAAAGGGATATAAAAACAACAGTGTGGCTCTGTCGCATCATTCCGGACTCCAAAACGCTGTGCTAAGTTCAGTGCATCGCCTGAAGTCAATGCACGTCCTCCGTGTAGCTCTGCTGCGCGCTCTCGTAACCATGTCGCCATTTTGATTCGAAAAATATGACTGAGTTTTTTTTTCCTGCTTTGCATGCTAAACTTAGCCCCGCGTTTGAGTTACTTTGTGTGTGAGTACGAATCATACACTCTATATTTTAGGTAAGATGTAATGCTATTGATGTCAAGTAGCAATTAATGTCGGGGAACTGTCAGTGTGATAGACTTCCAAGCCACATTTGACTAACGTTAGCCAAGTTGAGCTAGCTAACAGTAGCCTGTGCTGTCGCAGACCGACCCTCTTGAAAACAAATCACTATTCGCTCACAGGCTAATGTATGCCAGCTAACACCGCTAGCTAATAGTTAGCTGGACAGCTAGTAACTCAGTAGCTGGCTGCTTGACGAAAAACTCCACGAATAACCTCACTCAGACGGAAGGAATAGCATCGGACTTTTAGTCAAAGGTAAGTTTTAGACGAAACGATCGCCACGAATTTGAGCAACTAGCTAACGTTAACTCTGCTGCTGCATCGACAAAGTTGAACCTAAGTTGGATAGCTATTTAAGTTGGCTAACTCAGCTCAGTGCACCGTAACTGATAGGAGCTAATTAGCTTACGTGCTAATCAGAAGAAAGGAGGAACTAACGTTTACGCTAGCTGAGTTGTTTGCTAACTCTATAACTTAGTGCTTACAATCGCTATTAAACATAGATTAAAAAACTAATGTTGGCTAATCGGCTAACTATGCTAAAGGAATATGTGTAGTTGTTCGACCACACAGCGGTACTTAACGTAACATAGTCGCCAAGTTACATTTAACAGTTGTACTTGGCTCCTATGAAGATTAGTGCAAGTTATTTTCTACTTATCCCACTAATATGTTCCTTACTATACCGCATATCGACAAAATGGCCATTATTCTCTAGCAGCTCAATACAGAGCCAACGTTAAGTAGAGTTCCTCATTGCAGCCAGTCGGACTTGGCAGAGGCCAGCAGCGACGAGCCTCGGAGAGACAGTGAAATCAAGTCAGTTAGCTGAATAACGTTATACACACCGTGTCGGCTAATGTGTGCGTTAGTTACCGACACAGTCCAAAACACGTAATGTGATTTACTGTGCGGACTGCAGTTACTGTGAAATAAATCTACGCTGTCTTTTATCTGGTATTGTTTGGTGGTGTTGCCTCCACTGGAGTTGAAGTAAACAGAAATCTGAGCTCCTACCGCCAGTCAGTTGACGTGCACTTCATGCCAAGGCTACGGCAGCTCACTTTACATTTCTTTAGCTACACACCAGTGTGTCACTCATTGTTAGACAGGCTTAAATAATGGGGAGCCCCTTAGGCTTATTTTGTATGCCAGCCAACAAACCCAAAGGTAATAAAAATGTGAATTGAAGAAGTGCCAGGATCTCTTTTCATTTGTTTTCTAAAGCACTAGTCACACCACTGGCCTTTACTCTATTGACTGTGTGTAAAGAGCTATTTCAATATTTTGGGACCATCATCTGTGTACCAACCATTAGATACAGGTGGGTTCACCTAAGTTTACAACTCCAGTGCATCAAAGTGCAAGTTGGAAGCAACAGGCTGAGTAGAACCAATGCTTTTGTTTGTCCTCTGAAGTGCACTATTGGTTCATCATTTAGTAGCGCATGTCGTATTGTCCCAGGTTTCTAGTGCAACATGGTAAACATTCAGCCGCCACCAATTGCATCTGTATTCACATTAAGTGAGCGAAGGAGAGCTGATGTAAAAGTGCGGGTGGAATTTCCTTTTGCTTGATCCCACTGCTTTTAACTTGCCTAATTACAGACTATTGTTGGCTCACAGCATCCACATGTATGCCCTTTATGTGAGCCATTGTTCCTCTTTTCATCGTCTGTTATATGTGCCAGTAGGCTGTTTTTGTTGAGGTTGCCTCTGGTGGGTTCTATTTTGGATATAAAGTCAAGCATTTACTTTCCTGCTCAGTGTCCACAGGGAGCGTTCAGTGGGTTATTATTGCACTTGTGTACTCTGTAAATGTATGCCAGATGGACCCTGCTGCTGTGGCTGCTACATGTGCAGGGTCCTCCTCTGGAAAAAAGGAAAAGGAAGAAGAGGAAGCACTTTGATTTCCTCCTTCAGTTTTACTTCCACGATCAAGAGTGGATAGCATGGTGCTCAGAGAGACACAAGCTTTGACAAAGCCAGCAGATATTGTTTTTTCCCCCTGCTGGTGTGTTAGGTTGTCTAGATTAGCTGCCACAGTAACCACACGAGGAAAAGAGGAAAAACAAACTTAACATACTTGCGTAGCTACAAAAGCATCAATCACTTGTTCTCCATCTTTAAAGATACATTCTCCATTTACCAGCATTTGATAACTGGAAATTTGAAGTATCTGCTGCGGTGCCAATGAGACATGAGATGTAGCTGTTGACCAAATCTTGTTCAGCAGTTGTCTAAGTATAGAGTGATGAGCATGCACACAGCGGCTGCGTGTACTTTCAGTGTAGTTCAACGAGTGTCAGCCTGGGAACTGGCCACAATCTTTGATTGTAATTTTAGGCCTGAACAGTTATATACAATAGCCTGATAATGTTTTTTTTATTTAACACTCATTTATTTATTTGAATATGCAATCAAGATAAACTTTTTTAAAACATCTGGCTTGGCAGTTGTATGTGATATGGGCCTGTAGAGCCCATATAAGCCTAATGCCCTATCATTAAATAGAAGTTGTTCACAAAGAAGGTAGTAGAAAACTTGAGGGATGCTATTTCCTTGTCAGTTTGTCTTGTAAGGAGTCTTCACTAATGCGTATTTCTTCTGAGTGAATATTCCCTTTGTTTTAAGTCACTGATGCAGGCATGCACATCATAATTACATTTGTTGGTTTGAGCTCTTTGGGTTGTTGTTGTAACCAAAGAGACAACACTCTTCAATCTCAAATGTAATGTTTCGCTTAACTAGCCTAGCCTGTAGAACTTAAATGTCCTAGATGTTGTGTCAGGTAACCTCCGATTTGATTGTTGTAACTGAGACCCACAATGATATTGAATGGAATATTAAAATCCAATGTGTATAATATAACGGGAAGAAACCTCACACCTCTTTTTCTGACTGTGTTTAGAAAAAGTTGGAAAAGAATTAGTAATGTCAGGATCACAATTTTATGCTCCAGAACCTGGCAGAGAATCTAATGCAATTATTTTGAATCATGTGATATAAATGATATTGTTTATTTCTCTTTAATTATTATTATCCAGCTGCAAAGAAGAGTAGGCCCACATTAGTAAAGACACATACACACATTTGACAGCTCTGCATTGAGGAAACTCAGCTTGCATCACAACCCTCCTTTGATGTGTCTGTTGGGGCTATCTGAAAGTAATGAGGTGAAAGGGTTGTTGACATTTAGTGTGGAAAGGAGGATTTTTAACCTGAAATTGAAGACGGGCAGTGACCCTGCCTGCCTATCCTCAGTCGAGCCTAAAATCTGTCAGTTTGACTATTTTGGATACAGACCAAGTCACCGTCCTCTCTAACACCATTATCATTAGCTGTCAGTTAGAAAGTCACCATGGCCACAACGTCATGACTAATAGTGAGCATCTTCACCAACACATTTGTCTTTCACGTGTTAAGATTCTTACAGGGAATGAATGTATGGATTTTGACACACACTTTGCTTTGAGTTACGCATGATAAACCACGATAAACCATGATAAACATGATACCAGAGTTACCTCTAACAACAGATTCACATTTTACCCAAGACAAACAACAAACTTGTGTGGACATTTGTAATGTTGGCTGCGTATGTAGAGATATCATCGGCAACTTCACAATGGTGCAAAACATTCATTCGAACTCTTCATACACACATTCATATGCCATAATTGTGCAGTGCTAAAATGATATCTGAATGGTATGTTAAAACACTGTCATTTCTTCTTAAATCTTGTTGCACATCTTATAAATAATCTCTGCTGTTTTTTCGTGTTGTGCAGGTTATGGTGAGCCTCTCTGCGTCTCATCTCCTAAAGAGGCGTGCGTTTTAAGAGGAGACCCATGCTGATAAATGCCAGGCCTCACCACACTCTCTGTCGTCTGCACAAACACAAATGCCTGCCTGCCCGTGGGGGAGGTCTGATTAAAGATATCCACATTTCATCCACTGGTATGTGCGAGTACTTTGCTATTTGGCCTTTCTGTCTATTTGTAATTGTACCATCTATAGCTACATTTACCATTTACCTGGATCACTAAAATCCAACTGGTGTCCCTATTGTAATAAAGTACTATTTACTAAACTAGGTACATGAGTTGTCTTTAGATCTATTCAATTCAAAAATACATTAATGCAGCAATTGGGATACTCCATCCCTATTGGATCTTTCTAATGTAATTAGAAAGTGCTGTAAACAAGATTAAGTTTATACAAGAGTTTTGCAGAACATGTAAGAACATACCACAAGTGATAGTGCTGTCTTGTTGTTCCAGCTGTTAGTGGTTTAACCCTCTAGCTTACATCTTTGTTTACATCAGTTTCTCTCTCCTGCTTCCTTCCCTACCTACGCATCCACTTTTCCCTTCCCTTCCCTTTCCTTCATTGTTCTGGCCACTGCTGGGCCTCTCCGTGTCCCCCTCATTCTTTTCCACCTCTGTTTCTTTTCTTTTACCTTCCCTCCCTCCTCACTCTGTTGTCCTTTGGCCCAGGGCTGTGTCCCCCGTCCCAGCGGCCACCATGTTTTGGAAGTTCGACCTGCACACCACCTCCCACATCGACCAGCTGCTGGACAGGGAGGACGTGACGCTGAGAGAGCTGATGGAGGAGGACGACGTCCTGCAGGAGTGCAAGGCCCAAAACCGTCGGCTGCTCCTCTTTCTCTCCCAGGAACACTGCATGCAGGAGCTGGTCAGCCTCATCACCACAGAGCCACCCGCCGACCTGGAGGAGAGGAGCCGCTTTAAGTGAGTCTTCACAGCGAAGACCCACACAAAAGATGATGACAGGGGCTAGTGATGGGCCTCAGGGTGGATGTATACAGTATATAGTTAGTATAACATTACACTCCACTAAAATTACATGGTACAATTTATTTAGGTTTTTATTGTTATCAGTTTTATCAGACAGCTGTAAATAGTTAACATGCAAGAAATACAACAGAATCCCTAAAATGAAAGTGTAGAAAATTGTTACTATTAAAGTTCTTATGAAGCACAAGCCAGACATCTCGACTAAATGCTGTAGTCAGGTCCGTATTGATTTTGGTTCAAGATGATTTTTGTCAAGAGTTTTCATACCTAGTATAATTCACTTGGACAAACATGCATTGTTTTATTGTCAGTGTACTATGTATTCATATATTCAGACAAAATACATTTTTATAGAGATGTAGCTGTTGGCTGTGGTCATTACCCTTTTATTTTATTTTATTTATTTTAATTGTATTCATTGTAATACATCCTATTTGAATTGTCCCTGAAATTTCCCACAGGAAACATTGAAATATGACTTAATGTCATCAAATTAAATTCTCTTTTCAGTGTTCAGATGATCAGAAAAACACTTCAGAAATACCACATGCGTATCTTTAGTGGGAACAAGACTCCTTCTCATGGTCATTCTGTGTTTTTTTTTCTTCAATAAGGTTTCCCAACATTGCTTGTGAGCTCCTGACATCAGATGTGTCCATTATTAACGATAAGTTGGGCGCCGACGAGTCTCTCCTTGAGATGCTCTATCACTTCCTGGAGCAGGACCCACCCCTCAACCCGCTACTGGCCAGCTTTTTTAGCAAAACCATCGGCAATCTCATTGCCAGGAAGACCGAACAGGTACAGTGAGAAAGATCAGGGTGCCAGCAAGTGTTTCTTGATTCGACCTTGTAAATATGTATCAAAAGCACTGTAAATCCACTAGACTGGTGCTGGACAGCTAAAAAAAGCTGACATACAGTGTGAAACAGATGTGTTCAAGATCACAAATTCAGATTCAGTCAGCTTTTGTCTGCTGTTTGGAACCAAAAGTACTGAGCACTTTGTTTTGTTGTCTAGGTGATTACCTTTCTAAAGAAAAAGGAAGGCTTCATTGGTCTGGTGCTGAAACATATTGATGCCTCTGCCATGATGGACCTGCTGCTTCGCCTCATCAGTTGTGTGGAGCCTGTCCCCTTAAGGCAGGAGGTTCTCCACGTAAGCTCTCTATAATACACTGTTGTATACTTCCCATGAGCAAACACCAGCCTTTATAACACCTGTTGTGTTTTTTTTTTTTTTTCACCAAGTGGCTAAATGAAGAGAAGTTGGTACAAAGACTCACAGAGCTCATCCATACTGGTAAAGATGAGGAGGTGAGTGTGAGGCCTGCTGACCTGCCACTCAGCATGTTGCTCTCTTTGTCACATGAAGAAGCTCCAGGTCTGGTCATGTGTTAACATAACTCAAAGGAGTCATCAGTTAAAGATGAATTGATTTTTCTCATTCAATGACATACATTTCAGAGACAATCAAATGCATCCCAAACGCTTTGTGACATCATCCGCCTTAGTCGAGACCAGGCCAATCAGATGCAGGAGAATATGGAGGCCGACCCACTATTGGCTGTACTGGAGTCGTAAGTTAAGCTTGTTCTTTGATTAACTTTCTCAGTAACATTAATCTCACCTGTATCCACTTACTTGTGCTGTTGAATGTTTGGAGCGTTGATTGAAAAACCATTGACATTCACACCTGTACTGGGAGCTGCCCACTTGTGACTAGGTCTCAAAAGATGCCTGTTAATGCAGCAGATCTGAACAGGACCTAAGAGGAGAACGCCTCGTTACTGTGTCATCATCATCTAGCTTTGTCTGTAAAATGTGCTACTTTATAAACGTGTGTGTTTTTCAGGCAGGAGAGTGTAGCGGGGCTCCTCAAGAACATGTTTGAAGGGGAGAGGAGTGAGGCCTCCATCGTTAATGGAACTCAAGTGCTTCTTACCTTACTGGAGACCAGGAGGTCTGGGTGAGTCAGTTTCCTGTCAAGTCTTGAATTGGAAATGTAGGGAGCTTAGTTATTTGTGGTTCCTTTAGGTCCTGGTCCTCGTGGCTCTTTTGAGCAATAAAACTGCATATGGTGTTATGTAGTTTCAGGAAAGTGGAGGAAATGCTTCCCTCTGCTTATTTTTAAAAAGCATCCTGACACAGTCATGAGTTGGGATGTCTAAGTGTCACCTAATGTTTGTGTGTGCTTGTGTCCCCCAGGCTGGAAGGGCTGATGGATCTGTATTCTCAGGGTTATGAAAGGTCTTACACTGTCAGCAGCAGTATTTTAAATGCCATTGAGCCCCATTTAAAGGACTTCCAGCAGCTTCTTCTGGATCCCCCCAAGGTAAAGCCACGGAGCAGTGCCAAGTCCTAAAGCAAAATAAACTCTAAACATAAGCACTTAGAAACTGTTTATTATATGATTAGTATTTGGTGGATTTTGTGAAGGGGATTATAATTAATCCTGTCATTCTTCATAGTCTTTTTGCAAGTTGTCATGTAATGCCTTTAGCAAGCACATTTCAACCATATCTTTTGAAGTGCAGCAGTAGCTGAATGTGATTTGGCAGCTTTCTCTGTTTCTCAGCCTTGTTTTTCCGTCTGTAGTGCAGTTCTAGCTTTGTAACTCTGGGCTCATACGTGTTTGTGTCAAAACAACATTTTATGACAACACTAGCACTAGCAGAGCACTTTTCTCATTCCCTCTACAGAAAAGTGCAATATTGACGACCGTTGGCGTTCTAGAGCAGCCACTGGGGAACGCTCGCCTTCACGTGGCCCGGCTGGTTGCTGCCCTGCTGCAGACCAGTGCCCCCAGTATCTGCCAGGAGCTCTGCAATCTTGCCACCATGGACCTACTACTGGTAGGCAAAGCCAGGCCTGACTCGACATTGAAACTCTGTAACTCTGTCATTGCACACATAGTGAGTAAGATGAGTTTGAGCTTAGAAGGATGCTTTTGCCTGATCATGCTTGTGTGTTGTATCTGAGAAAGTTCCATCAGATTTGCACAAGGTTTGTCATGAGGCTGGGAACCACTGATTACCTTATCACACCACCTGACCACAGGGCCGTGGCTGTGGCCTATTTGGAGCAGCTTCATCAAGCTCTGGGCAGACAAGGGATCCAAACTTTCCACTGTTGTCCTGGTTAAAGAACATGGGGGCATGGGGGATATTACAACCAAGACTTTACTAAATAACTGTTAGAAGGGCACAGAACAATGTGGTGTTGCAGTATTTGTCAAAAATGCTCAAAAACTGTCTCACTTATCCTGGTACATTTAGACAGCTGCATGTTTGGGAGGTGTCAACTCAGTTCAGTGCTGCTTACAATTGTTCTGTCTCACATCTCTGTCTGTCTGTCTGTCTGTCTGTCTGTCTGTCTGTCTGAATAGGATCTGTTCTTCAAATACTCCTGGAATAACTTTTTGCACTTCCAAGTGGAGCTGTGTGTGGCAGCTATCCTGAACCATCCATCCTCAGAGGAGCGGCCCAGCCCAGGCCTCCAGAACCACGGCGGTAAACCTGCAGCAGCCAACCCTGAGGTGCATGGGGAGGCAGTGGAGACAGTCAGGACCAGTGACCCACAGACCTCTATCCACAATGCCCTCGTGGCACATGTAGGTGGCTTCAGCAGCTTCATGTCCTTAACTTGCACTACTAAACCCAAAGCTTCTCTTCTGTTTTGATGGCAAAGTTTGAAGATCTTTGTTAATCATTACTATTATCCTCAGCTCTTCCAGAAGTGTCATTTGGTACAGAGGATCCTCGACGCCTGGGAGGAGAATGATAAAATACAGTAAGAATCTCTTGATATCCCTAGCATAGAAAAAAGGTTTCTTGGCTGGGGGGGTCCCTGTCTAGACCTCAGCACATAGGGTGTGCATCATCAGGGCATTGTCCATTTGTTATGACAAGCGCGATTGTGGTGTCACAGTGAAGTTACTCTGCCAGTTTAAGGTCATTCTAAGTGTGTCTCTGTCACCCGTAGGGCGGAAGGTGGAACCAGGAGAGGCAACATGGGTCATCTGACCAGAATTTCTAACATGGTGGTCCAGAACCTGGAGAAAGGACCAGTGCAGGCCCAGATCAGTGACCTCATCAAAGGTAATAGTATACTGCAGTAGCCCTGATGCCAGGTGAGTTACCATTTTAGCTGAAGTGAGAGTGAATATGTCTGCTTTTGCAGAGCTTCCAGAAGACTGCAGAGGCCGCTGGGAGAGCTTCGTTGACGAGACCCTGAGAGAGACCAACAGGAGGAACACAGTAGAGCTGGTGAGATAACAGCAGCACTCAGGTTCTTCTGCATGAGTTGCTTTCCTTTAACGTCCTCTCATTTCCTCTACCCCAGTTTAAGCCTGATGTGTTCAGAGCAGCTAGTTAATCAGGACAGCACCGAGCAGCCCAGTGTCTGAGCAGCCGTTCCCAGCTTCTCAGCAAAGCAGATTTTGCTTTTCAAATTTGTCACTTAATAAATCCAAAAATATAAGCAACAAAAGTTGGGAGCGTCGTTTCAGTTAATCAACAACAGTAGAGGCTCGTACCCTTTAGATTTAGAGCGTGGCATCACAGACAGCACTGATATCTGGGGATGTGTTTTACCAGGAGGAGGAAACTGAATGTTTACAAATTACAGATGTGCATTTGTGCTGCAAGAAAATGTACTAGCTACTTGTAGGAAGTATGACATTCATAAAGACTGATAAGTCTGTATGTCCCTGCAGGTGAAACCTATGTAGCATGAGAAAGACTCAGTGATAAACTTTAGGGGGACAGAAAAACTGCTCTTGATGTGGTTTTAACAACTGAACTGAGTTATCTGTTACTTCATTTGTGTTTTCTCCATGCTACCTTTTTACCCTCCAGGTCAGCACCCACAACATGCACTCGTCCAGTGAGGACGACGACATGGAGAGCCCCTTCCCCAATGACCTGTCTCTCCAGCAGGTAGGACAGACACCACCATGGAGACAAAACAAGACTTACCGTGTTAATTGTAATAATAAAACCTCCACGGCCGTGTAGCCTCCTCTGTCCATGCTAATGTCACCTTTGATTTTGCCAGGCCTTTTCCGACTATCAGATCCAACAGATGACTGCCAACTTTGTGGATCAGTTTGGGTTCAATGATGAGGAGTTCAGCGAGCATGATGAAAATATCAAGTAAGCAGGAAAAGACTGTATTGTTAATTCAGTTATTTGATCTATTTGATCCTGTGTCTGTTGTATTGTTTTGATACTGCCTCGCCGGTGTCTTACTCTTTGTTGCTGAGCCCCACAGTGATCACCTTACTCTACAGCATACTGTCAGATTGACATTTCCTTTCTTTCCTCAGTGCAACATTTGACAGAATTGCCGAAATAAACTTCAATCTAGATGCTGATGATAATAGTGTAAGTGTTTTTCAGGTGTCGAACTCAATGTGATTTTATTATTACAGCTGCTACCGTTAGTGGCCCCACAGCAGTGGTTACTATTGTTGTGTGTTTGTGGTCACAGAAAGACTTCACTCAAGTGTGTGTGTGTGTGTGTGTGTGCATACAGGCCAATGCGGCTGCTTTTGAAGCCTGCTGTAAAGAGAGGATACGCCAGTTTGATGATGCTGAAGAAGAAGAGGACATTTGGGAGGAGAAGGAGATGAACTATGCAACACAAGCTAAATCCAGAACGAGGTAAACCTGGTGACGTTTGCTAGTTTTTAGTACACCAAGCAGTTCTTCTTTCTGGTAACCTTTTTCTATCCATTGCCGCTCTCTTCCAGGTTTGGGGTCTCCCAAACATCAGAGGGAAGCTCCAGGAGCAGCATGGAGAACGGAGGCAGGGAGCGGGACCACGGATCAGAATCTGACGAGGACGAGGACTCTGAGCAGAACACATCAGATACAGGTAGATGGGAAGAACGCAGCCAGATGTCACAGAAACCCACGAGCAGCCCTTCAAAATAGGCTTTGTCGTCTTGTTTCCAGGTCCTGGCTGGACAGCAAATTTCAGGGACTCTAGAGGGACGGCAGCATCCCAAACCCCAGCAGGGTGGGACGGCTCAGCTGGGGAGGGGGCAGAGATGCAGGGAACTGGATGGGCCAACTTCACTGAGTTCCAGCCTTTCTCCAGGTGAGAGGCACCGACCCTGATCTCCATCTCCAGGGAAGGTCTTCAGGAAAAAGTCAGCAGCAGTTCAGTGTTGTATTTTCTAGGTCTGATTTAATTGATGCTCGTCAGCCTCTCATTACCTCCACCCCAGACATCAGCCACACAACAGTGAATACAAAGAAGTGCAGGATGGGGCCCTGTCCATCCCTCTGTCGAATTAAACGCATACAGAAGAAGTGAAAACACAAAAGGGACTTGCAGGTTCCTGGAACTCTGGTTCCTACGTTTTGGTTGATAAGGGGCATATTCTATTCAATTCAATTTATTTGTATAGCCCAATATCACAACAGAGTGTCTCACAGTGCTTTA
Source organism: Pempheris klunzingeri (assembly GCF_042242105.1). Lineage (NCBI taxonomy): Eukaryota > Metazoa > Chordata > Actinopteri > Acropomatiformes > Pempheridae > Pempheris > Pempheris klunzingeri. The sequence goes on along the minus strand of NC_092033.1, from coordinate 18,987,142 downwards.
CAAAGTTCACTGAAATAAACAAGTGTAAGCGAACAAACAATCTAATAGAGAGTCCAGCAGTCGATGAGGCCAATGGATCAGTCCGGTGGATCAGTCCGAGGCATCACCTGCCCTTTATGACCCTCCTTCTACCGATAAGATTTTTGCAGGATCAAAATGAAATAATAAATTGTCCTGATTGTGACCCGCAGCGAGTTTCCAGGATGATTTCACATCGTTTGTCCCAGAGTGATTGTTCAAAAGGTCAACTTGGACTATTTCTACGTCTGAGAGTGTTCCAACTATGAAAAAAGAATTCAAGGACACTGACTGAACACTTGTTTGTGAATGTGTGTCCCTCACTACGTCTGAGCGCCAACACTAATGTGCTGGGGCAGGTAGGGAGGACTTAAATACTGTGAGGAAAAACAAAGTTTGAGAACAAAAAGGCCATCAGATGATTTTCTAGGACATACAGGACCGTCAGATGTCTGATGTCATGATTCCCTCTGTTGAACGGCTTCTGTCACTTCCACACATCTATCTAATGACGTGTGCCATGTAACAGCTTCTGGCCGTATTACACACTGAACCCAGAGCCACAGAGCGATGGTCATTCTCACAGTTGTGTGTGTCTTGGTGTTGTGCAGTACAGAGACTGATGTCAGATGCAGCTCTCCTGTGGACTCGGGCAGCAGTGATGCAGATAAACAAGCCAAACCAAACCTCGAGAAGAGCGGTGAGTGTCACCACTTGTTAGAGACGTATGGGAGGGGTGCCAGGTGAAATTCTAATTGCATGAATATAATAAATTGATATCTGGCTGAATAGTTTGTTTTAGTGGGAGGGGGCCTCATTGGTTTGAACATATTTGATGTACCACAGCTGTAAGGGGCCAGAAAAGCTTGAAAAGTGTTTGAACTTGTTGCGGAGAAGGTGGTGGACCACTTAAAGCTTGATTTAAAACCCACTAATGTTTTCTGCCTCCTGTTGGTCAGCAGATGTTAGTGCCTCCTCTGGTGCTTGGCCAGCGGGCGAGGGGAGGAAGGCTCCTCTCGTGGCCTCCGACAGCAGCTCCTCCGGGGGATCCGACAGCGAGGATGATGACAAAAATGCCAGCGCTCCTCCCGTCGCAGCCATCACCTCGGAAACACTCGACGCCCCCGGCAACAAGACAGCCGACCTCAAAAGGTTTGCATGTTTTAGCTGAAAGCCTCTGTGAAGCCGTCCTCCGCTGACCAGTCCACTCGGCAGCCACACTCTAAAGGCCGCCTGTGTGTTCTATCTTTGAAACATAATTACCACATGCAGGTAATTATAGACTGACTGGGATTGAAATTACTGGATTCATTCAGTTTTGCTTTCTAAGTTAAGTATGTCCTGGGAGCTTCTCTGGTACAGAATCCCGAGCTTAAACTCAGATTTGGGGGTTCAGAAAGAAAAGTAAAAGAGTGGAGTAGTTACTGGGCACACACTGTTATTCCAGCAGTAAGAAAAAGGATGGTTTTAGTCCTAGTGCTGCAGGTGCCAGGAAATATACTGTAAGCAGCCCATCATTTTTCTGGGCTTATTTTTTGGCATCTTTTATGATTTATTTGACAATCTACCGTAAAGATAGACAGGAAGACAGAGAGGATGACCTGCAGCAAAGGGTCGGGGCCTCTGCAGTGAGGCGTCAGCCTGGTGCTGCATGAGCTGCCAGGTGAGCTACTAGAGCTCATCAGAGTTCATCATTAATATCACAGCCACAACACGGCCTGTTTCAGCTCTGCCGTCATGAACAGACGTGCAGCTGGTTTCCCCGATGATTCTCCCACTTGTCCAGGCTTTGAGTGTGCAGCAGTGGGATCAAAGGTCGGCTGACGCTGTTGGAGTGGACCGATAAGTAACCATGAGCTTCCCTGTGTGTCTGTCCTGCAGTGAGGACAGTCTGGTGTCTCTGGAGAAACTCTCTCTGTCAGATGCCCCTAAAGCCTCCGAGCAGCAGCCTGCAGAGGACTCGCCTGTAGCCACGCAGCCTGACAGGAAGTAAGTGTCCACCCTGGCACTGAGCGTTTGTCTTCCTGTGGTGACCCTGAGGAGCACAGACGCTGTAGCTATAGACGGCGCCGTGTAGATGCTCACCATGTCCGTTTCCCCTGTCCTCCCAACAGAGAGGAAGCGCCACCGCCCCAGGAAGTGTCGGTCAACGGGCCAGTCTGAGCGCGAGCCGGCCGACCGCTGAATCCATCGGTGACGGCGCCGCAGACTGTCAGCCTCCTCCAGAGTGACGCCCCTAAATAACCTCACTGCAACTATGGTGTTTTTACTGAATCACTCTGCCATGTTATTGGACCTGGACACTGCCAATCAACACCGACAACGAGGCGGCGGAACATGTAAAAAAAAAAAAAAAAGAAAAAAAACCCAACAAATCCAACAGACAGAGCGGAGTGTAGAGGAATCATCTTCAAAGCCTTTTTTCCGATGTTGCACATAATTACGTGCGGTTTTAATGTAGCAGCGACCTTTGAAACGACAGAGTCTGAGGGGTAACATCACCACCATCGTTATTTTTTTATGTCCTGAAAGATTTCTCTCCCACTTGTCCAGAGCTGTTGGAGTCCCGTTGTTAGGGATGTTCCATCGTCACCCCTGAATGGATAGCACAGGCTAACTTTTAACGATGCCTCAACAATAAATACCTTTTTTGAAAACAATTTTTTTTCTTCAAGCTTAAGAAAAAGCACTTATGCAGCCATTTACTGTACATTATAGCACAATGTAAGTGTTGTACCCTCGTCTCTGCTGGCCGTCTTCTCTGTCCTCACACACATCAAGCTTTTTATCCATCGTGTCCTTTTTCCCCTTTTGGTTACTGTTGATGAAACATCACCAGATTTCTGAATGTTTTGTAGTGCTTCAGGAGGGTCCGTCGAGGAGGAGGAGGAGGAGGAGGAGGAGGAGGAGGTGCAGGCTGAAGAACAGAGCTCTAATAGTATTACTGTCTTTTGCTCATGTGCAATAATGTCAATTAGCCATTTATTTAAAAATGAAATTCAACATTTTTCTCTTAAGAAGAATCACTCTAGCGTTGGAGAGTCATTTGGTTTTGGTTTGGGCAAACAAATTTGGATATAATCTCAACTGATTGTTCACCTTTTTAAATTTCTTTTCTTTTAGTTTTTTTCTTTTAGTGCATGTTTGAGCGGTTCTCTGTTGACCCAGCTAGTGAGCTAAGACCTTCTGATTGTATTGACCTTTAAGTTCTTATTGCTATTCCCCTTAAATCAACCAAACATTATCTACCTATATACAAATATTATCTACATTTAAAAGTAATTTTACAAGCAATCTTGAGATTACAGTCGCTGTCTGTTCCTTTTCTCTCTCTCTCTCTCTCCACCAAGCACTTATGGGGCGAGAGTGGTATCTGGTAAGAGTGACGCTGTATGTTTTTTCTTTTTTTTTTTTTCTTTCTCCCTCTTTTAAAGTTTCATTTTATTCCTCTCTGAGCAGCAGGATTGGAAAGAGGGCAGGTCTGGGTTCTGCAGAGCTCCCGGTCTCTTTGGTGTACTTACTTAAATCATTTGACAGCGATCAGGTTCTACGATCATTGTTAAAAGAAATTTGAAATTAAAAGTGTCTGGTTGACCACATTAATACCAACATTTGGTATTGGCTTTGCCCGTCTGGTTGTTGTCTCTCTGCCTCTGCAAAGATCCAGCTGCCCTGCACCCCCACGGTGTTTTCAGCTCTTCTGCTCGGTTTGAGCTCTGCTCCGGCCGAAGTAGTGTTCAGGTCACTGGGCCCCGTGTGAAGACAGTAATGGTGTCATTTGTCCCGCCCCAACAGGCGAAACAAAGTAGCCAGGACAGGGAGGGAGACGTCAGTCAGCCAGCACAGCCCCCCCCCAGAGTCCTGAGAGGAGCTCTACAGAGAGGTCACAGGTCAGAGCAGCAGCCGCTAAGTGTTCCAGGTTATTAAGGACAGAGTGTCAGTCAGCAGAATGGCAGCTCCTTCATGTTCAACTCTTAAACTATAAATTGTTTACTGTAACCAAACCCCTCCTGTCTCCGGTGTATCTCATTACAATACGGAAATTCACTTGCAGAGACTTGGAACTGACTTGAGGTAAGGAAGTGTCAGAGTGTCCTTGAACGCACCGCTGAGGAGTTGGACGGCAGCCCAAAACCCTGAAAGGCAGCATGTGCTCCCAGTGGGGGGGGGGGGGGTCTCCTGCTTCCAGCTGCTCACTGCAGAGGATGAAGAGTGGAATGTGAAAGGAGTCGCTCGTCGTGATTAAACCTGCAGTTTCTCCTGTTTTATCACCTCCCAGCTCGTTTTGGCCTTACTGTCCACAGTGCTGCTGTTTAGGAGCACACTCACCCCCCCGTCCCTGGAGTGTCAGCAGCTAGAGAGCCACATATTCCCCTCAGGAGTTTGTGGAGCCCAAAGCAGAGCAAAAAGCGAATATTCATCATCAGGTGGCCAGAAACATGAGGTAGAGAGGAGGCTGTGGCATGTGGAAGTTTACGAGGTGGTCATGTGACTGTTGTTTTCTGCCTCCTTATGGCCAAAAATCACTTCATGCTGATTTAACTTTCTAATCTATGCAAGTTAACTCTTGCATACCAGAAGAGAGAGAATCAAATGAACCTAAAGACACAATCCAGGTCCTGATCATTCAGTGTGCTGGGCCTTTAAAAGCTGCTCACAGGAGCCAGGAGGAATGTGTTGGATTGTTTTTTACAGATAAAAATCTCTAAATGGAGCTGTGAGAACATTCCTAAAGCTTCAGTTCCACTCTAAAATCTAAACCTGTAAAATGTGGTGATATCTGAGGTGAAATCAGTCCGTACACACACTCACACACACACACACACACACCATGGAGAACATTTAAACCCACTGTTTTTATTTGGATTCTAAAAACTAAATTGACATGATTGACAACATAACCCGGCTCAGAAAGTCATTTCTAATAAAAAAAAAAGAACAAAAATAAATAAAAAGGATTACATGATTTTGTTGTGGTTAAAGAAGCTGTGGTCTGTTGGTGAGCGTTACCATGGAGACACAAGTAAACTAAGAAGAGGAGCTGGGCCTGACTGGACGTAGACTGCAGTCACAACACAAGGACACACGGAGGCTCCCGCTGGCACTTCCTGTTCCTCAGGGGAGAGTATTTTAGGATGCACAAGGTCACCTGAGCCTGAGCGATGTGTCGGTCAGCAGACTGTTAACCAGTGAGGTCTGTAAACCACACAGGTGCTTCAGCTGGTACCTTGTGTTGTATTGAGACACGGCACTTTTCTGTCCACTGAGCTTAAAGAGCCAGTTCAAAGTTTTTTGTGATCAATTCTAATAGTTTAAAATCACTTTGGAGCAGATATTCTTCAACGTGAATATGTGCTGCTCGTCTTGCAGGATAGTAAACTGAATATCTTTGTGTTCTGGCCAGATGAAAGATGACACTTTGCACTCTGGGAAACGAGGAGGGACACTTTTTCAGCAGCTGTACTCCAGACATGTGACATAACTGCTGGGTGTGAGTACAGGTGCAACACTTGGTACTCTCTAATGTCTGTGAACACCCAGACCCCCTCAAGATAATGTAGAGAATTCTAAATTAAAAAAATAACATGAGTATGTTTGGCTGTGCACTTTAAAATCAGCTGACTCCATTTGTTCCAGTGTCCCATCTCGTCACTGACGAACGGACACAAAGGGAGTCCAGTGATGTAGCTGCAGGCGTGTCAGCAGAATCCAGCACCAGGAAGACCTCGAATGTCTGACATTTATTGTGACTGTAGGCTGCATCCAGAACATCCCACCGCTGTGGGCAACAACAGTAAAATCCAACCAGCCTTTAAAATGCAGCCCAGAGGCCTCCTCTGCCACAAACACACCATTTCCACTCTTGCATTAACGGTTGATACTGAGTAAGGACAGCCATGTTTACAAAAGACAGACATGAGGGTTTACTTTGACATTTTTCAAAAAAAAAAAAAAAAAAGCATTAGTCACATTAATACAGAAATAAACAAATGGCACATTGAATTCCTAATTTCAAAATAAAGTGGTGCTTGAGGAACTTTCTTACTGAGGAGACAAGTTAAATAAATTACTACCATAAACGTTACATACAAATCTGGAGTAGTATATACAAAGGAGTTATTAGACACAAAAAAATCTACAATTTCAGATTTTATGTTCAACAGACAGCAGTAGAACCGTATTTTACATAGCAGGGTTTGTGTTAACACGTGTGGGGCAGAGTGGTTTGTGTGTGGAGGAGCGGGGTGAATATAGGTGGGGGGGGGGGGGCAGTCTGATAAACCTTGACATTAAAAAAAAGTGACTTGATATTTGAAACCTTCCAGCTGAACGTACTGTTTCTCTGTCAGAGACCCGTCTGCAGCGTGAGCACACGAGGTCCTGATGGGATGATGTGAGCAGCTCCTCGAGACGGCCCCCGCATCATTAAAAGGACAATTCCAATATTTTTCAACCTGAGTCCTATTTCCATAATTGTATCTATTCTGACGTCAGTAAACGGCTCTAAAGTAACTCAAACTGATGCTTCCTGACTTTGTCCAAACAGCCACAACTTTCTACACGAACACCAGTTTTACATTTGACTCTCTTGAGTCCAGACCAGCGCGCACACAGAGCAGCCCCCCCCTGGATTAGCTGCTGTAGCTACCTACACGGGGACGGTGGGTCGCTGCCGATGTAACCGCCACATGCTGGAGGAGTTCTGGCAAACAACAGGTTCCTTTGTCTCATAGTCCTCCAAGGAAATTCACCTTCCAGGCCTCTTCTGTTTTCTCTGTCTAGTCTAGAGAACATCTGGTGTTCTGCTCCTGCTTTACCGTACACTTAGTTAGTTAGTTAGTTACTACAGCAGCTCATCCAGGAGGCTCATCTAAGTGTTGAGCTGCAGTCAGACTTAGAGACAGGCCCTCAGAAAGGTCTGACAGTCTTGTTTTTGTGGGGGTGGGGGTGCATTTTAGCACTCAGTCATAATGGGCATGTTTATGGAAGCCTGGTTGAAAAATACCTGAATTTTGTAACATCCCGTCTGAGACACTTGGAGCACTGTGTGCGGGTCAACGTCCATCTCTAAAAAAACTGTAGTCTCTCCGAGGCATCCCATAATATCACTCTATTCATTAGTATCCCTCCTCTTCCTCTCCTACCTTCCAGATCTCCTTCTATAGATAGTTTTGAACATCACTACAAAATAAATCCCTCCTTTTTCCTTCAGCGTCCCTTAAAAGTCTGAATGTTAATAGTGGTTGTATGATTAAAAACACAGGTGCAGAGCAGAGTTCAGCTGCGTGAGGGAACTTTAGTCTACTCAGTAAACACTCGGAAAGTTCAGCGACACTCTCAACACCTGACACACCCCCATCTCTCCTGCTTCCATCTCTACGACTGATTTGTGGCTTTCACAGTATTTCGCCGTCGCCTGCTGACGACAGCTGATTGATCTCTCTCTGGTACGAATGTGAGATTTTTAAGATAAAAAAAAGAAAAGGGAATCCTTCATGAACTATTGAGGAGCCCCCCCCTCCTTCCCCTTGCAGCTGCAGCAGCTCCTCTACATTTTTACTGCAAACGGGCTACATCAGGCAGTGAGAGGCAGAGAGCAGAGAGCTCTGAGGACCGGAAGGAGGAGCCTTCTGACTTCCTCGGGGTTGTTTTGGTCCGTCAACCCACCAGTTGATCTTTGAGATCCTTCCCCAGAACAGTCCGACGAGTCCTGTACACGGCTGGGCCAACGGGCGACTGCAGCTCCTCCGTCATTCCTCCCCGGAGTGTCTAAAGGGTGAGCGGGGTTAGTGGGAGGGAAAGTGGGACGTGGTTTACAGGTGGAGGGTCTGGAAAGATCTTCGTGCTGGTCCAAGCTGCAGGTCGCCTCACGGAAATGCAACAACATGCTTTAATATGCATTATTTAGTGCATAGACATCCAGCCCAGATAGTGGTCAGACTGTCGGGGGGGTGAGAGGCTGCAGCTACTGGGTGCGACGACAGCGAGTGGTTCTTCAGGGTAACTTTTTTTTTTTTTCTCTTTTTCTTATTTTTCCTAACAAAAACACTGAAACGTTGTGATGCAGAGTTATTAGTTCAACACTAGCAAACAGAACAGAGCTTAAGTGGTGAAAGGCCCCTTCCCCTTCCGGTCGTGCCGGGGTCGGCCGGCACAGGTGTCTGTCAGGTGCCGCAGCACTGCTCATTCGTTCCCGGCTGCATCGCTCCTTAAAGAGTCCCGCCTCCCGTCTAGGCATCCGACAGGCAGTTCTGAACACTGTCCATCCACATCTGTGCGTTCAGGCTGTCCTGGGCACAGAAGTTGTACACTCGCTTGGTCGTCTTGAGCTGAAAGACAACAGGAAAGAGAAATCTGGAGATCTGTGTTGTAGTGGATGTTAAAAGGTGGAATCATGAGGTTTTTCCCTTCTGCCCACACGATGTGAGACCATCAGACGGTCTCCTGGACAGTGAACTTACATCGAAGAAGGCCTTGTCCTCGATGTTCTTCGGGGCCCCCATGGTAGGCGTTGCTGGGGTGACAGACTCCACGTCGGCCAGCTCGATCACCCCTTTACACTCCTTGTCCCGCCTGCTCTCGTAGTATCTCAGCTGGGGACAGCATGCAAAGTTCACTGTTACTCTGCTCCGACTATCGTTCAGTCACACTTCCAGTTTCAGCTGCCCTCCGTCTTACCTGATGTTTCGTCTTGTCCAGGACAAACCACCGTGGTTTCCATGGTTTCAACAACGCCCCTTTCTTAAACAGGATGCCTTCAAAACTCCTGACGGGAGAAGGTCAGAACAAAACTGAGGAGACGTCTGACATTTTAGGGATTTCTCTGTTTCCAGTGGCTGAACTGGGATGGAAGTCAGTGAGACATCTAAGCACTGGTGCCCCCTGCTGGTTCCTTACTGTCCCTGCCCCTCAGGGTCACACAGTGTGGGACAATCTGTAGTAAGTGACTCATCTAATGTGGAAACACCGCCTCCTGTCAGTTTGCTGTGTCACTGACAGACGGGCCCATGTGGGGTCTTCCTCAGGCACAGCTGAGCAGGGGGCTAGTTTAGAAACAGGCTGGTATGGTGGGGCTGGGGGGCACGTACCTGTTCTCGCTCTCGGTGCTCTGGAACTGACTGTAGAGCGTGCTGGTGCTGGGCCGACCGGCAACAGGCGTGGAGGTGGCGCTGGCCTCGCAGTCCAGAGCCAGGTTGATGGAGGATCCCACGCCGCTCTCCTGTAAGTAGACGCCCTGAGAGCGCCGCTGGTGGCTCAGGTTGGACGACATCAGCAAGGAGCTGGAGAACGACGGCTGAGGAGGACGGACGGAGGGAGAAGGCACAGTGAGATGTTTCAGTCGGTGTTCACAATCTAAAGCATGCACACACCACGGAACGGTCCTTTAAGTCTGTAGCTGCCTTCTGCTTTTTTACCACAAGATGTCAGAGGAAACATCTCCCACCACCGCCTCATCTTTATATCTCACTTAGACCAGAGTGTTATCAGTCACTGCTTATGATATGATAAAGTCCTCCTGGACATGCTGAATGTTGACGTGTTCATCTGAGGAAGGCCCGGAGGGGAGGGGTGAACTCATGTTCCACGGTCAGTAGATCCAATTAAAGATCCCGCACAGCCTTCCTCACCCACATACTAAAGTGTAGGCAGTATCTATCTGTTTGTGTCCGTGTTCAGGGTGTGACATGACGGAGGGCACATCGGCCTCGCTCCGTCTCATGCTTCATGCTTCATGGTTAGAACCCTCTGCTTGGTCCAGTGCTGCTCTGAAGTCACACACAGTTTATCAGTGACTCCTCCTCCTCCTCCTCCTCCTCCTCCTCCTCCTCCTCCTCCTCCCTTTAACAGCTGTTTATGTAAGAGCTTCTACCATTCAAAAGGAAAAGCTTTGTTTCTCACTACAAACTCTCTTACTCCAAACTCACAGCAGTTTTTGTAATTAGACAGAGATCACGCCTGCCTGCACGCTCGCTCCGAGCCACAAAATGTCTTTTGTCTGCGGACAACGTTTGGATCTTTGTCTGGTCGACATCTTTCATTGACGTTGTCTTTTCTGTTAGCCTTCTACCTACGTGATGTGTGTATCATTATTCTCTCTCTCTCTCTCTATTCTGTGATTAGTAACAATCCATTGGGATATAAACAATATAATCTAATCTGAAGAGTTTTGTTTTACTTCAAAATTGAAAAAATTTCAACTTGTACTAAAAAAACTACTAAAAATTATTATTATTCTTTTTTCTCTTTAGCCATCTGTAACATTTTCAGACGCAAATGTGATGCAGTCTTTAGAGTAAGGGGTGGTGGCGTTGCCGGGAGTGGAGAACATCCTCCATCCTGACTTGTTCCTCCCTCCCTCCCTCCCTCCCTCCCTCCCTCCCCACTAGGTGGAGCCCCTGTCTAAGAAACCCTGTGTGTCAGCCGCTCTGAGCTGACAGCGCTGGGTATCATGAAAACAAGATTCTGAATTTATATATATTTCATTAAAAATGGAAAGAAATCCTTGAGAATCGAACTATAATCTAATTACATCTTTATTTAGTAATCTTTAGTAATCTAATCTGATTCTAGTTTACTGTTTGCAATCTGATTACATAATCCTAACTAGTGTTATTCATGAGTCCCCAGCCCTGTTAATAAATAATATCTGACACGTGACATGATGTGATGTTATTCGTGTGTTATTTTGGCAATGTGTTTGTTCCTGTGTGCACTTTTCCAGCCATCTGTGCAGCGTGAGGCTGCTGCTGAGGCCTTCTGCAGGCTGAGCTCAAGGGCTTTTAGAGAAAATGGTGAATGCACTTGCATCACCTCTCTAGTCTTTTCCACCACCTGAAGCACTTTAACAGTCACATTCACACGCTGATGGGAGGGGCTACCTGCTCATCATCTGGAGACTATTCACACACACACACACTCACACACTGCTACACAGAGAGCACTTTGGGGTTCAGTCTCTTCACCAGGGACACTTGGACATGCGGACCGGAGCTGGGGATCGAACGCTCTGCCTGTGAGCCACAGCCACCGAACCATTGGTCTCACCTTACTTTCCAGTTTGGCCTCAGTTCTCTGTGTGTTCTTGATTTTATCCCACGTGTCTTTCCACTTCTCTGACGTCTGGCCAAGCTCGGCCTCCAGGCTCTGCAGGTCCTGCAGCAGCTTGGTGATGGCGTCGGGCACCGCCTTGCTCAGGCTGTCATAGCACGGCCACACGATGTGTCGCTGCGATTTAGGCCCACTGGTGTCGGGTTTCTCTGGCGGCTCTTCCGGCACGCGCTCCTGTCGGCCCCTCAGCTCCCAGTCGTATGAAGGCCCCTCGGACAGAGTCTCTTCTGTGTAGAAGTCCCACACCTTCAGGTTGGAGATGAAGGTATACGGCCGCAGCACCTGGAGCAAACAATTACTCACTTTAGAGTCGCTTCGATGCTTCTATGGTTGTCGAATAAACCTAAATGTATTAGCGTTGGCTGCTAAATGTGCACGCCGACTCTAAGAGAGAGTGAAGGTCGTAGTTTGCTGTCTTATCAGCCTGTTTGGTGTCAGTGCACTAGTCTCACCTCCTCGTCCTCAGGACTGAACATGTAGTTGTAGAAGATGGGCGTCTTCTTGTTGAGTCTGTCGATGTAGTCCCACACAGACTTGCACACCTGAGGGCTTTTCCTTTCACCTTTCTCCTCATACAGCACTCCTGCACGGACACACAGGGCGTGTCAGGAACACAGACGCTGTATCTGGGACTACCACATGTACGCCTTTCTGAGGCAGAGTTGATAAAAATGCACGGCAGCGTGTCAGAGCGACATGTTCTCACCCAGCTCTATCCGCTCGTAGTCAGAGTCAAGCAGGAAGGTGCGGAAGCGGTTGGACACGTAGTGGTAGGCCAAAAACTTCAGGTAGTACTGACTGAACTCAAACTCCATGGGGAACTGAAGGTGGATCTGAGGGTGGAGGGACAGAGAGACACAAGTCAGGGTTACTGTTTAAGGGGGCGCATTCATGGATGTACTCACACCTCATCATAACAGGTAACAGCAGTTCTAAAGTAAAGGTGCTGTTTTCACGCAGCACAAAGAGTCATCTGTAATAAAAGCTCTGTGTGTCACATTGACCAATATTCAGTCACAGACAGCAGGCTCACAACTCCGGGCCACTGCAGCTACATGAAATCACACTTTGTGCATGTGATAAGAGGGCAGAAGCCACATCACTGATCAGCAGAACAGGAAACACAGTTAGAACTCCAGGTAAACACACACAGCATTTATCATTAATAAAGTTGGAGGAAAGCTGACCTTCAGGTACGTGTGTGTGTGTGTGTGTGTGTGTGTGTGTGTGTGTGTGTGTGTGTGTGTGTGTGTGTGTGTGTGTGTGTGTGTGTGTGTGTGTGTGTGTGTATGTGTGTATATATATATATATATATATCTCTCTCTCTCTCTCTCTCTCTCTCTCTCTCTCTCTCTCTCTATATATATCACACTGCTTCAGGTCTCAGCTGTTAGTAATGTAGTTATTTCGCTCTGTGTCTGACGGTTTCTCGCTTGGTAGTTATCAAATGCAAATTCCTTGTGTGTGGACTGATGAATTAAAGTGAGTCTAACTTGCTGTATTTAAATAAACCTACTATCATTATGTCTGACTGGTCATAATTTCTTCTTTCCTTTTTTTTGGAGGCCATTTGCAGGTTCAAATCATCCTTTTAACGTCGTCTTTCTGCTGACCTCTGAGCTCCACACTGTAACAACAGCTTGTGCAAACCCACCTGATGCACGCAGTCCAGGAACTGCAGGAAAACAGGGGTGAAGCCGCTGCTCTGACTGCCCAGAGTCTGCGCTCCTCGGTGGCTGAATCTGTGGCCGAACGACAGCCACTCCTTCTCCACCAGCAGACGGAAACCGTCAAAGGTTCGGTAGTATGGATCAGACAGCAGCTGCACCAGGGACACCACCTGCACACACCGGAGCGTCACGCCGAGCCTCGCTCAGAACACTCTGCACTGAGCTTTAAGTTTCTGTGTATGGCTCAAACCTGTGTGGTGACGTCCCAGCCGTCCTCCAGGCTGACCATGACCGATGAGCCAGTATCCAGAAGCTCCACCACCAGGACAGACACCTGCAGCACCCTGTGGAGCTGCACACACACACACACACACACACACACACACAATTAATTCAGTAAAAATGGCACCAAATCACTGTCACTGAGTTGGGACAGTAAAAGTGCTGTCCTACACACACACACACACACACACACACAGGATGAGCACTAACCAGAGCCATCCACTCAGACTCCTCCAGGCAGCGCAGGAAGCTCATGTTGGGGTCAGAGGTCGAGGAGCTCGGCACACAGGCCTTCATCAGCTTCTTGAAGCTGTTCTTCACCTGCCGCACGTCACACACCTCGATGGGAACCACCTCCCACTGCTGGAATGAATCCTGCTTCCCTCCCTGAACACAGCAACAACACGTTAGTACTGCTAGTTCAGTTAAATGCTCTAAACACCATGTATATAAAAAGCTGCTAGTGACTAGTTACCTTGAGCTGAGCCTTGTCTCCGATGATGTAGAGGTAGGCCTTCTGCTGGCGGAGGAACAGCGCCTCGCTTGGCCCTCCGTTGGGCTGAGGAGACTCTTTCCCAGCCAGACGCGTCCCCACGTCTGGGTTGTAGGCACTTAGGCGCCCGCTGCCCCGAATACTGCCCCATTTACCTGCAATGAACACACACACAAAGTAGAGTCTTGAAAAGAATCATGAAAACTGAACTATCAAACCCCATGTGGAACGAAAAGATCATTGCAGTCTATTAGGAAAATAGTCCTCTAAGACACACTTGTGTGCAACGCCCACCACTGCTAATAGCCATGCTGGTAAACAAGGCAGAAGTGACTGGAAATGACCCAGTCCAGTTTGAATACATCTAAATCAATGACAGCTACATTATGATGAAATACAGTCGGCTCGGATGGCTGCTGACATTCAACAGAGAGAAGAATCAAACAGGAAACAACGAACAGGACGTCAGACAGCGGCGCTGCAGAGGCAGCATGCACACACAGCAGCTCTCTGATGAACACAAGCAGTAACAACAGACCATTAGTCTGCAGACACAGCACATTATCAGGAACCACAGCAAACACACTGACGCTACTGTTAAAGAGATCTGATTGGTTAGACAGGAGTGGAGGGCAGGGAGGGGGCGTGGCCTACTGTACCTCTAGGAGGGTTCCTGGCCTTGCCAGACACTTTGGGCTGAGAGAGGGAGATGACTTTCGCCCTTTGACCCAGAGCTGAGGTCAAACGACAGAGATGGCCCATTAAACAACAACACACCACATAGTAGAGGATGGTTTCACACACACACACACACACACACACACACACACACACACACACACACTCTAAACATGAGCTACGACGGGTGCATTAACTCATTCATCCTCCTCTTGGCCTCGAAACAGTTCACACATTTGGGTTGAATCCAGGATTGAAGGGACAACTACAGAAACTACAGGAGCAACATGGAGACACGCAGATGAGTCTCACCTCCTCTGCTGAAGGTTCCAGGAAGATCCTCCTTGGTGCCCATCACCTGCTTCATCAGAGCGCCGATCTTGGGCTGCCTCAGCTTATCTGACGAGTCTGTGGACAGAACGTAGAGGCGTCAGCTCTGTGAGCCTAGTCTCTGGGATGCCTGACAGTAAGATGGCACTTAAGTGTGTGTCAGTCCACCCACCGGAGGTGCTCATATGTGTGGAGGTGAAGCCGCTGAGCGTGTTCCTGCCACTGCTCTCACTGTACGAAGGCATGGAGCTGATGATGGCCTGCAGGTATTTCTCCTGCTCCAGACTGGTGGAGTCTGCCTGGGAGGGCACTGCACAGCAACGAAAACACAGCACACACGTCAACAAATCTTTGTGTTTCAGCTAACTATTAACTGATCATTTTTTTGTTGCAGGTCATTTTTTGTGGCATTTAAGCTGCAAACGATTACACTTCTTCCTCTTTATTTTGGACAAGGGCATTTACTCCTCATCACTAGGGTAAGACTAGCAGTTTGTAATCATTAGCTGTGACCCTGGTACTCCTTTCTATAGGTCCGCCCTCCCCTAGCTAGCATTTAAGGAGGGGTGAGGAAATGTGTGGAAGTGTGTATGAAGCAGGGCATTCCTGAAAAATAACCAAGAAATGATCAATTGGATGCCTGAAATAGATTTTAGTTTTTTTACCTGCAGCTGGGGCATTCGGAGACTTGAAGAAGCCCACCACCCCTTTCGCGTGGAGGCCTGCGGACCGCAGCAGGACGGCCTTGGTTCGCGAATTCCTCCAGCAAACCACAGGGAAGCGATTCTGCCGGTAGCAGCGGCAGATTCTCTGGATGGTCGTGTCAGGGATGCTCTGAGGCACAATCAGCAGGCCGGGATAGCTGTGACACACACACAGACAGAGTCTTAAGCACTGAGGAGATGCTGTCCACATATGACTCTCACCCCTCATCTCTGTGTGTTCTCACCTCCTGCAGACAGTATACATGCGGTTGACAGTGGAGATCCTGAAGGGCTCGTTCTTAGAACGAGTCAGGCTGTTACTGAGCGTGCCCAGACCAAGGCGCTGGTAGTCGCGGCAACAGGCACGCTCCACAACGTTACTCATGGTCTGTCTGTCAGATGAGCGGATGGTGGAGGAGAGGGTGAGGGAGCTCTGGTCCACTTCTTCAGAGACTGGAAGCACACGAGAGAACTCACTTTCTGATGCTGAATGTACATTTAACAGGCAGTTCAAACACTGACAGAAGTAGAAATGAATGTTAAAATGGAAGCACTGAAAGCAACTGAAGTTTCTGAAGTGTAAGCACTGAATGAAGTGTTGAAACGTACGCGTTAAAAGATGTTCACTGAAAGCTGATGAAGAATAAGGGGGGAAGGCAGTGAAAGTGTCATTGACATTTAAGAGATGAAACAGCTGAAGTGTTGGTTCAGGTGTAAGTGGTAAAACTAGCTCAGAGTTCCTGCCCTGATGACAATAGTAGGTGACATGTAAACAGTTACTGGCTGTTGGTTGTTATTTAGTTGTGTAAAATCTGGAAGTAGTTGAGCTGTAAGTTGATAAGTTGGTAAAAGCAGTTGAAGTGTAGATCATAAAAGAGCTTGAAATGTATTTTAAAGTTCCAAAGTCAGCAGCTCTTGTCTCTCAGTATACAACAATGTCAAATTTGAGAGGGCCTGAAAAGAGCATACAGCTGTGATTACCTGAGATCTCATCCTCATCCAGCTCTGACTGGAAGCTGCTCCTATTCTCCCAGGTGGGGGGGGAATACTTCTTCCTGGTCACATACTGCCGGCCGATGGTCCTCTTGGCAGTCTTCACCAGGTTTTTGGAAAGCGTCCTGAGGAAGAAAAAAAAAGAAGGGAAAGTTGAATATTTTTAAAGTACATCACTGATTCAACAGCGTATCCCATTCAAAGGCACTTGGCATCCACTTCCTGTTGGGTCTCTTAGGACAGAGATGTGCATTTAGACTTGAAGCAGTGTCCGACTCCAGCTGACAATGAGCTGAGTTGCTGAATTTGACCCAATGCATAATCGACAGTCATGAATTCACTGTTGTGTTGCTGGTTTGGCATGCCACGCACACACACACACACACACACACACACACACACACACACACACACACACACACACAAGAACGCACGCACGCACACACACACGTACACAAACCGCAGAGATGGAAAGAACAGGGCCAATAAAATGGCTGCCACATTTTCAACTGATGAATTATTCAAAGCCTTCTCTCATGCTCCTTCTATTCTCCAGAAAAGAAAGAGGGTGAACTCTGTATGTGTGTGTGTGGTCAGTGTTTCAGGGTGGAAAGGGGCATAAAGAGGGGACAAATTCAAATTGTGGCTAGACAAAGACACACACCAATAAATGTATGAAAAAGACCGACATGAGCCTACATGACACACACGCCACTTTGACTCAAAAGATGCAGTGTGGAGGATGCAGAGGTGAAGCTCAGAGGGGAAATGTAACAGGATGCAGTCAGTGGGAATTAAAAGCTGCTTCCACTCGCTCCAAGACCTGAGAACATGTTTTCACATTCAAGGCTTAAAGCTCTGTGTCGTGTCAGAGGTGACTGCACATGTATGCACACGAATCGCATAACATGCAACACTTTAGAATGAAGGCACGGCCTCATTCGGTTTGTTACGGTGCATTCACTTGCAGGAAAACCTTCCTTCTTGTGTGCATAATGTTTAGGCTCATCCAGCGCAATCACAGGGGAGCCAGGCTTCAGCTTCAGCTACAGAAGGAGTCTGCCTTTGTGCAGGTTTGCAGTGACATCAGCTGAAAATAGTGTTGTAGAAAAACTTGAAATATCAGAATCTCAATCTGGTGTACTTTAAGAGGACCGAACCACTGCTAGAGTGCTGGTTAACAATGTCATTTTACCAGATTTTAATTTTAGTTGTATTTCTGGTATTTTGCATCACATCCCTACATCTGGTTTGACAAAATATGTTGGCACACAATTCTTTTTTTTTCAGAAAGCCAAGTGCACTTTCCCTCTCATGTCATTAATGTTGTTGCTCCACTTTTTTTCCCCCCTTATGAACTCCACCATAGTTCACTTGAATGAAAACATCTGAATACGTTGCACACTGACTGTGTACCACCTTCAGCCTGGTGAAACAGGGCCTGAAAATCCTACAGCTCCAGGTTTAAGAGAGTAGCCTGGTAACGGCTACAAATTTAGCTGATATTACAGATGTGAAGTATCATCTGTCAGTTTCTTGACACACTAGTGCACGTATTGCTGATGGATGGTTCCTTCAAGCAAAACTGCAAGTTTTCTTTGTGTACTCATGAATCTATTCATTCTACGTGAATGGGTCCTTACTTGAGCGACTGGTTCTTGTCCTTGGTTTTGTGCTCCACCACCATCTTCCCACACTGACCCACAGTGAAGGCGAAGGTGCCCTGGACGTGCTGAGGATAGCGCAGCTTGTGCATGTGCTTCCTGAAAACCTCAGCCAGGTCTGACGCAACCTCCTCGTCAAACGCAATCTTCATCAGCTACGGAGGACAGAGAAACAGTGAAATCAGAGAGAACGAACAGTAAACAAGAAAAAGTGCAAGAGGGACTGGATCTTTGTGAAAGGAGTTGAAAAGCTGAGAGTACCTGGAAGGTGCAGGACCGGAGCTGTAGCCCCTCCTGGACAAACTGGTCCATGGGTAAAGTGACTGAGATCCTCTTCTCCTTGGTCAGAGAGGCGATGGGGAACGAGCGAGTCACCACCTGCTCACCCACTGCAGGAAGAGAGCAGAGTTCAGAGGACCCACATACCTGGCACCTTTTCACCCCTGTGTTTGTGTGTGTGTGTGTGTCATCTCTCACCCAGCGGGTCGGTGGGCGTGCCCTTGAAGATGAGCCGGTAGGTGGTGAGGAAGATGGCACCCTCAGCAGGAAGTAGAGGTGGGCCTCCCATCAGCCCTGTGGCCTCCTCACGGCCGTCAGGGATCAGGTGGACCCGCATGGCGTCCATCACCAACTCCTCGCCGGGCAACAGCATCGGCCTCAGCAGCTTGGGCTGCACGGAGACAGAAGACAGAGAGGAGGAAGATTAATGATGCACGTGAAGATGGGGGATTCAGACTGTGGCGCTAGAAACATCACTACTCCTACAGCCTGGTTTAGACATTGAGGCCCAGAGGGATAATGAAGATATACAATGATAACTAAAACAAAGCTCAATAGTCACCATTATTTATCTATGAAATGCTGCACTCAATAAATGTGCCCCTACAATAACCTAACCTACAGTAACCTACAATAAAACACGAGTAACTGTACGGCCCTACAGTATTTACTGTATATTTCAAGACCAAACATCCACTCCACTCAAAAGAGTCTCATGCTTTCAAAACCATGCTGAGGTTACTGGATGACCTGACTGTTTGGGACATTTAGACAAAAAATGACAGACGCTAATGTTGAAATTGTGGTATTAGTGTTGCATAACACACACACGCCAGTTGATCTGGGGTGGTGGGATTTTGGCAGAGATGATGTTACAAATAAAAAAAGATAAATACACAGAAAGGAATATATAATAATATTCATTTGGGTGTGTTTATGCGATGGAGTGTTCATTTCATATTTCTTAACAAATACAAGGACTGTCGTGTTTCGAACAGTCCCTGAGGAACCACAGCTTGATTACAGGACTCTCCTTTTCAGACGAAGAGGCTTCTGTGGGCTGCTGAGCCTCTCTGAATACCAACAGTATGAAATAGGACGCTGGCTTTGTCCTCTGGCCTCTTGCATCACTTCCTGTCCCCCAGAAAGGCCTGAGGAGCTTCCTACGGAACTCCACCTCTGATAACAAATGTATTACAACTCTGGTAACCTCTTTCATAATCTGTTACACAACACCTAATGTTATACATGTCCGCACGGCAGCTGCAGTCACGCAGCAGAAAAAGAGCACAGTTTCCTCTGTAGGCACTTAACTGCTCAGACCCCAGTAGCTATAAACTGCACAGAAATGTTTTTGTGTTTCACTTCAGCCCAAAATATCCAGTATTTGAATTGACTCAGCCTGTTCAGGACAGGAACCTGCAAGCTATGGAAGGTAATTCTGACAGGACATTAGAGGGGAGAACAGCGATGGACAGAAACCTGCTCAAGTGCTTATCGGGGGCTGAGCAGTTACATGTTTCGCTCACAAGTCTTTAGTCAAATGACAAAACTTGTTACATCAGGCTCAGCGTAGCCCCGTCCCTCCCCAACACACTGCACGCAGGGCTAAAGGCACCCTTCAGACTGAAGGCACTCAGCTCTGCAGGGCCTCGAGGAGCTAGAGGAGCCAGGCAGAGCTCCACCGGGTGTCAGAGACCCAACGGCACAACAAGGGAGAGCAATCACCCAGCATGCACTGCTCAGGCGTGCTGTAAGTCACACGGTTCTGTCTCTGGCCGACAGACGTACCTGCCATGACACTGTGAGCCTGAGATGTAGGGATTGGTGGAGAGGGGAGTGGGCGGGGCTGGCTGGGGGTCTGCGGGGCCTTTGTCCAGTGGAACGTAAAAATAGGAATTGGTTACCTTTTGGATCGGAGGCAGTCTCTTACTCTCCCTGTGGACTGCGTCTAACGTCTCGATGTGCATCTGAACAATATCTGCAAAAAAAAGGAAAGAGCGATGAAGATGGAGGACAGAAGGGGCAGACTCTCTGTGGTACAAAGAGAGATCAATGAGAGTTTCCATACCTGGTATCATGGTGTGGAGAGCCTTAAGGTGCTCGTTGGTCACGCCACTCTCATTACACACTTTGTCAACAAAGCGATTAATAAAGCGCACCACAGAGTTAGCCACGTCTGAGCTCTCAGCGTCCTCGAAGCCGCTCTCTGTGTCATAGCTCTCCGCCATGCTGCCTGCAATACTACAAGACAAGAAAACTCTTGTGAACATTTAACTTTGAAATTATGAAGCTGGATTTAGAGAAGTGCCTTGGTACAAAACAAGCTTTGCATCCTTGTTGATGTGTGTGAATGTGATTAGATTTTACATTAAAACCACCCTCCAGCCCCCCTTTACAAGTGTAGGGAAAGTGAATGTATAAACTGGGGATAGAGAAGCCACAGTTGACATGTTTGATCGAAATGACGCACATATGGGTTACATCTAGACCTGTATATGGTTCTGTATATGTGTATAGATTATGGCTGGCTGTGATGCAATGACAATGACCACTTCCTTACTTTTGAAACCAGACAGTGTGACCGTATCCTTCACAGGCCTGCCCATATCGGTTTTTAAATTCCCACGAAGACCGACAGCTGTTCATACCTGTTTGTGACGTAGCTGTTACTGACGCTCTCCACGTCCCCGAGGCCGGAGCTCCTCAGCAAGCGGTTCTTGCTGGTGTCCAGAGGCAGCAGCAGGTAGCTCATCCTATTGGCGTAGTGGATGGCCTGGCTGAACACCGTACTCTCCTCCTTCTGCACACGCTCCGCCTGCATTTCCTTGCTGAGGGTTGGCCACAGCCGGTTCTGCTCTGATGCCAGCTCCAAGGCGCTGATTTCCCTCCCACTTCCTGACCCATCCTGCTGCTCCTGAGAACAAATCAAAGACGGTTCATTAATGATTAATCACCGTAAGACGAGAATGACACTCTGCTCAGCAGGTTGGGAGACTGACTCATTAATCTGCTCGCTGTGGTGGCATATTTCTTCCAAATATTCACCAAAAGCTTTTTTACAATGTGCATCATTCATCTGTTCTTTGTTCAAACTGAAACTTAAAGTGAATTGAATGCAGAAGCTCACAGAGTTGTTCTGCTGCTCTCCATCCTCCGTCTCCAGGTACAGAGCTCTGATGTGGTTCTGCACGTCACTGTAGAACATGGACTCCCAGAACTGCATTGTGGTCCACACCATGTGCTCCTGTACGCAACTGTAAGCAAACTGCGTGATGCCTGCACCCAGTTTCTGTCAGAGGGATTAAGGGAGAGACTTTTATGAGGGAGAGAACATTCAGAATTGGAGCATGTATGTTCAAACAAAGACACCCACCACCTCAAAACAACTCTCACCTCAAGACCCCCTCACTCAGAGAACACTGGATCTAGTTAAATGTGGGCAATGTGGAATGACTGTGCTGATACTGATTAGAAACTTACTCTGCAGAAGGCTGTGACCAGTGGAAGGAGGGCAGCTGCAATACCGTGTTCATCTATATGCGAGCAGTCCTGAACAGAAACACATAAGCAATGACTTACAAATCAGAAGAAGAATTATATTCAAAATATACACGAGACTAATTATGGGGCCATTCAGTGTATCTGCCTAGCTTTAAATTTTGTCCTCTGAATACTGCACACATTTAAACAGCACACATCTATAATTAGGGTTAGAGAGTTAATACTTAGATCCTATGTTTCTCCTTTTGCCATCCATCTAAAATTACAGAGGTGATCCATTTTTGCAGTCAAAGATCAAGTCAGTCATTTTAAAATGTTTAATAGTAGCTTCAGTGGTCCACCTGCAGTGGACTGGCCAAGATGTTCTGCAGTGCCACATTTTCTCCTTTGCTACCCTTTGTTACACAGTCTTGTCCTCGCCTGAAAACACCTCCATGTTTTCCTGCCTTGTCATGCCAAATAGTTGCAGGCTCACCTGTAAGGTGCAGTTCATCATTCGGACGATGTAGTCGAACTGCTGGTCGTCCAGCACAGCTCGGTTCTGTAGGACGTGCTGATTGAGCTCCTGGGTCAAACAGACCCGGGCTGCCCGACCCTTCAGCGCCCGCAGCACAGCTGGCATTAACTGGAACAAACACAATCAAACCAACAGTACAAAATTAGGACAAAGAACACATTTTGAAAAAACCTAGCTAACACGAACTAACGAACTAACCTAACTAGAAGCAGAAATGACCAGAGCGTTCGGTTTCTGCTGAGTAAGTATAGGCTGCTCTTACCTTCTTGGCCTCCAGCATCTTGTTCTCAAAGATGTAAGTGATGCAGTTCCTGACCACCTCCAGCCTGCGGGCACTGTTAGCCATCACGTTGCCGTTCCTGTCCACGATGTCTCCTGTGGAGATTTAAGAGATGCGATGAGATGTCTCATTCATCACTGCACCGAGGAACTTAACCCCATTAAACACACACTGTGAGACGTCCGAGTGAAAAGCTCAAACAGGAAGTTTAAGGTGAAGAGATGCTGAGCTTGGCTTTGGTAGCTGCATTAGAAAAAATGCTGCTGCCTTACAACAAACTTTCGTCAAGTGTTTTAATTTCAAATGAATTTGATCCAAACCTTTTTCTAAGACCTGGAATTTAGCAAATTACTAGTTTCCACATAAACACAGTTTCAGCGCCTCCCCAGCTCACCCAGTGGGGGCCCAGATGGCACCATGCCCTTGAGCTCCGCTTTGACCACAGGAGGCGCAGTCTTGAACCTGGCAGCAGCGTGGTCGATGAAGAGCTCCACTGCAACATCGTCCAGCCCAGGGAAGGGCTTCTGGTTCTGGGCAGTGTTCTGGCTGTTTTCTGACGGCCGCTGGACTTTGTGCATCGCCACAGAGGGATAAGGATTCTCCTAGAGGGAGGGAACGACAGAGAGGATGAAGAGAGGACAAAGAGCAAAATTGGTGAGAAACAAAGAAACAAACAAAAACAGAGCTGTAGGAGAAAGTTGAGACATAAACTGGGCCAAAATACTGAGGCAGAAGAGTCTCATGAGAAGAAGGAGGACACAGCCGGGCGGACAGGAAACCAGGATGAATAAGTATCAATCAATTAATCAATCAGTCTTTATATATATAGCGCCAATTCATAACAAATATTATCTCAAGACTCTTTCCATAAAGAGCAGCTCAGACCAAACTCTTTCAGAGACCCAACGATTCAGGAATGAAGGATTCAAGAATCCCCACATGAGCAAGTAACAAGTCATTCTTGTCATTAGAGAACATACATTTTTGAAGAGCTTCTCAGCCAGTTCCTTCACGTGGTTCAGGACTTTGTGTGGACAGGCCTCCTCTTGTCGTATCCGCTCCACCTGATTGGCTACCAGCTGTGTAAACAAGACAAAGAAGGAGGCTTATCTTTCATACATGAGCCACGTAAGTTCAATTACCCCCAGTAAAACAGTGATCATTTATCTTTCACAAACTGGGATGAATCAGTGAACAGGAAGGGGATGCACTTCTCATGGATCCACACAATGTGTTTTAAATCTTCTGTTGGACTGGCCAGTGGGACACGGATCTTATCACTGTCTCAAAGTTCTTTCGCCTTGCAGGCATCACATTTGGAGGTGAAACATTCCAAAACATTGAGCTGTGACAGACTCACGTCATCAAACAGGTCAGTGGCTCTGTAAGGAGGCCCTCTCTCTGACACGAAGCCTGCAAACGCCATGCCATCCAACACCTTCATGAGGAAGTCATCCTCTGTCAGCGACCTCTGACCTAGGAAGGCAGCCTGTGGAAACACACGGCACTCTCAGCTGATGCTGCTCTCATTAAGGAAACTGAGCACACACACAGTCAACCTCTCCTTGAGCACTCCTGCAGTCACTGTTTCTCTTTAGAACACACTGATTATTATTTGCAGACCTTATGGAAGCGGATCACTGGTTCTGGGTGAATGCGGATGATGTGTAAACACCAGCGATAGCCCTGGAAGAGCTGAGCGAACAGCCACAGGAAAACTCCCCGGATCTCCTTATCCTGAAACACATGAATGAATGAATGAATGAATGAATGAATGAGTCAAGGTAGGGCCAACACATGCATGCACACATACACAAAGAGACAGGACACGCAGATTAATCCAGTTACAGTTTTAACATTTTCACACCTTTTTAGTGCCAAAACCTAGGAGTGGCAGTATTTGGACTAAATTTGGCCAACAATTTTGGTTCAGGGTAATATGAGAAGAGACTTTAACCTTGTTAAAACCTTAAAAAGAAAGTGAGACTTTCTGGAGCTGAGAGAAGACGGCCGGTTGACAGCAGACGGGGTGTCTTTCTTACCTGGATCTTGAGTGCGGAGGGTTGCGTGGAGACAGGGGGAAAGGCGTGATCAGCAACTTCCAGCTCTGGATCCAAAACCTACCACAAACATGAAGCCACCATCAGTCACTAACCAAGCTCTCATCTCCATTCTGCTGTAGCATCAGTGGAGAGACCATTCAGGAACTCAGGGAGGTCTAGTGATTTCTTGTGACAGCAGACCAGCACAAACTTATCACGTGTGGCCTTGGATAGGATCAAATCACAACGTAGTGAGTTTCAACACGGGTGCAAAGAAGTGAGTTTCATAAGATATCTGTTTACTTCTAATGTCATTTTATATTTATTTGGGACAAACTCAACATTGCTGGATTGTTTCACTGCACTAACCAGAAATCAGCTGTCAGTTAAACTGAGTGGAAATTCTTTATGCTACGGGTGGTAGCCATTTTTAATATCTTAATAACTGTTTTACTCATTCTTTTAAGCAAAAAACATGAACATTTGAAAAGCCCAGTCTGCAAACACTGACAACAAACGTGACCTTAGAAACAGCCTTTGGACTCGGGAAATTACATTCGTTGAGCCCACTGTAAGCAGAGCGCAGCAGCTAAGCCCTGCTTCACGGTTGCTGCCCAACATCATCGTTCCCACAACCTTCAGCCCATCAGCTTCTACCTTTCTCAGGGAACATTAAACAAATGACACATTGGCTACACACATCCCTGGATCAGTTATCCAGCTTCTAGGTAATCTCTCAATATGTCCCGCTTCCGTGAGGGAGGTCAGTCCCACCTATGTCAGCTGATCGGACCGGCTGATACCTTTGGGTCTGTTTGGGTCATCGGTCCTGAATTGCAGCTACAATCCTTCACTTTCTAAATCTGTGGTGGAGTCCATACATACAGCTCAGCCCCCTAACAGTGAACTTCTCTTTGGGTCTTTCCAGGTCTCATTCCATTCGTGCAGAGCAAGGACCGAAACACACAAGAGTCTCTAGGTTAGGAGCCAGCAGGCACACTGCTATTTGTTAGATCAACTTATTTTAAACCTTGTCATCTATGCCACCAGTCAGTGGGTCGAGGTTCAGTGTCTTGCTTGAGGACACTTTGACACAAAGCTGTTGTAGGCACAAAAAACCTGCTCTTGAGATTGTAAGATCTTTTTTTTTTTGTTTTTTAAAGGGGACAGTAGTTCTGAAAGTGGGTTTAAAGGTCCTTTCAGGGAATTCTTTTTCAGCAGACTGAGGAGGATATTATTGGATCTGGACCATGTAGAACAATGACAGGTTTCAATCTGAACACGGCTGTCTCACCATGACATGACGCAATTATACATCAAAAACAAGAACAACATTCTTGTAAAAAGTTTCCATGAGACAAAATTCAATCAAATAAGGGTTTGTGGTTTATTTTCTTGCGCTAAGTCACCTCGTCAAATTAGTTTAAATGGCTTATTTTTTCACAAGAAACAGAGGACATCAGTGTAGATAAAACCCAAAGACATTAAGACAGTTAAAAGGATATCATAAAGATAAAAGAAGCACATCCCTAGGTTGTGCACTAAGTACTGAGGCTCATCTTGTGTCTGTGTGTTAGGATGATGGTAAGATGGGGGGGATTGCAGGGGAGAGCTACAATGACTAATGCGATTAAGGCAGACTGCTGTCTGGGCCTCTCAGAACATAAACTATTGATCCAACACAACAAATGGTGAGAAGGTGGACCCGAGGAGGTGGATTATCACTGAGATGTTGCATTAGTTTGAGGATAAGAGTCAGATGCAGTGTTTGACAAAGCTGACTTCATGTCCAGTCTGCTGTTTAGTAGTATTAGCAGTAGTCTTTAAGCACGCTATCATTGTTTTATTTTCCTCCAGATGAAACACAAAGTCAGAGAAAAATGCCTCCATCTCTATTCTGGGTGAAGAGCTGACAGTAGATTTACACCATAATACACAACGATCACACGCTGGTGTTTTCAGAAAGCTAACTATTCTCTGACGGGACAGTTTTACATTTTTATCCAGGTTGCATTTATCATTGGTCTAATGTTGCTGCAGAGACAAGGCAGAGAATATGAGAAGAACTGAGGCTTTTTTCAATATGCGGGAATTTAACATCACTATTATTTCGCTTTTTCAGGGTTAGTATAAGAGAACGTGTAGTGTCATAAAGACGGCAATATAAAAACCTGGAATTATTTGGCTGGATAACATTATTTTCCATGTTTTCATTGGGCCTTTGTGATGCAATGACAATGCTTTTCTATTTGATGTCTGCAGATGGAGACGGTATCCTCAGCTGTTATTTAACAGGACAATGCATTTCTACAAATATTTCAAATAGGATGAGAGTCCGTGGGAAGAGCATGTTTGATTCCCAACATTTAGGCTCCTCACAGCATCCAAATATATATTTGGCTGAGCAGAGCTGAGACAGAGCAGTGAATGCCAGCTCCAGCCTCTCCCAAATAAACACATCCTACCCTCAATGACATCACATCTCCAAAAACTCCAATACTGTGCAACCAGCAGAAAGGAAAACTGTCCTCCGATCATTTACCAGAAACTCATTTTACGATGACTGAGTGATTAATCACACAGCATTGTGTTTTATACGTGACTGCAATCATAGCTAAAGCAAACACACCAGACTATCCATGAACAGATGACTTGGCAAAGTGCACACAAGGAGGATTTTCCCACAACTGACTCAAACGGTGTAATCAACATAACCAGGAGCGATCCATGTCACACTCTCACATGTCTGCCTGAGAACTGATCTGACTTTATTTTAAGCAGTTGTTTTTTAGTGTTCTGAAGAGCTACAGCGGTAGAACAAGGATTCAGGTCGTTCCCTTCAGAACAAGAACCAAGGCAACAAAATGTTCCATCACAAGCACATCTCAAATGTACTTAAAGGATCACAAGTATAAGCATTGGTTCAATAGAAAATGGCCACTGAGTGGCACATTGTAACATATTAGATTCATTAATGTGAAAGCAACATTTCACTGTTGTAGCTGCCTGAGGTGGAGCTTGGTCTGACTACTTTATATACAGCGTCAGACTCCAAAGGGTCACAAGGTAAATGTGAAGGGTTGTGAGATGATTAATAGGAGAGGAAAGATACTCTGCTACACTTATTTTAATTGAAGAATTACTCTTTTTTTTAAATTAATTTGTAGTACTCCTTAGGCCTTTTCTCTAATCTTTGCTTTCTTGTGAAATATCAAATTATTTCACCTCTTTGAGCATCAAATCATTATTGAAATGAAACAATGTGAGACGTTTAAAGGGGAAAGGTTCCTTTGGTGGAACAGCTGACAGCTTCTAGGCATCTGAAACGTAACAAGGGGCCAAAACAGGACACTGCTTCTTTTTTTTTTTTTTTTTTTTTTTTTTAAGTCAGACAACCAGTGGTTCCCAAATGCTTGGGAATGTAGTAAAGAAGAAGTATGAAGTAGCAGAAAATGGAAATACTTGATTAAAGTACAAGTACCTCACAGTTCTACTTAAGTGCAGTACTTTTTCTTGACAGGGACCACGTCAAAAAAATTTAAATACTTGAAATCTGATGCATTATACAGAGATACAGCTAAAACCTAACTTGGTACATGGTATTTACAGAAAAGTTGTGGTTGTTTGATTAGTTGATTACGAATGATGGGACTAAAATTGTTGGTTGATCTATCTATCAGTCTTTACTCTTATAATAGTGAGCAGGTTCTTAGACTACTTTCTTGGTGTGATAAATTCCAAATTATATTATATTATAGTTTTTTTTTTAAGGCAGTAAAAGCATAAAACAGGAAGTTAAAGGCTATTATGAGTGCTATATAATCTTGTAAAAAAACAATTAACCTAAAAGTCTGTGGCACGTGAGCTGGCAGACCATCAAGACAGCTGAGTGGATAGCACCCATATACCTGTGTCAAAAAACTGAGCATGTGTCAGAGGTGCATCTGCGACACAAAATCAACGTGACTAAGATCCAGACAAGGCCAGAACAATATTCAGATGACCCCTTATTATGTTCTACACCTGACTGCAATCATAATAATTTACAGTTTATTTAATAAATTGATCGTAAACTGAGGGCAATTTCCTGCAGCAGCTCCACTGTGATCAACATACCTGACAACAGATCCCACTGTCTTACAGTACGGTACCACACACGCTGTGAACAGTGCCAACATAGGGAAGCAGGGGGACATTATGGGCATTTGACAGATGTCAATAAGGTAATAAGGAAGCTGGAAAATCATTTGTTTACACACTTGAACAGATAAAAAAGCATTTCTCAGAAGGGGCTGGCACTGGACTACTGGAAGGGGCTGAAGCTGCAGGATGCAGAGAAGTGATTGATATGAGCTGGCATTATTTGAAGTGCTTGATAACAACACAATAGTGCAGTGCAGGGATAGTCCGTGATAACACATTGTTGTGTGACAGTTTATATATGTTTATAGCTACAGCTGAGTTGGCAGCATCACAGCTACAACTTCAACTAAAAATTAAACCCAAAGACTTCGACAATATTTAAAATATTTGAAAGTATGGTAACAAAACAAGAATAGTTTTTTAATGTCTGCATCTCCCAGTTTAAAGAAAGCACTGAAACATTTGTGGGACTTCAGTGCAGCTGACAACAGGTCATTCTTAATTCATTATGCAGCCCTGAACACAATGGAGGACGTCATACAATATGCATGCTGTATGTGACATTATCAAATTACTTTGATGCTGTCTGTATTTTGTATCTGTTACATACATTCAAAGTTGCAATGAACTTCTTTTATGTGTTTAACAATACCAGTCCGACTTACAAACTACAAAAATCTAATCCACTACTTAAAACTTGCAAAAAAATGAAAGAAAAAAAAAGAAACACTAAAAATTCAACCAAAACCAAAACGAAATCCGCAAAATATAATGCAAAGTAATAGGAGGAAAACATCTCTTAAAACCCTTCCTGGCAAACCATAAAGCACCACTGGAGAATTTATTGTTTGGTGGAAACCACCCACTGGATGTTAACGATTTCCCACCAGTGCTCAGTAAAATGAGGTGTGTATGATGTGTGTGTGTGTGTGTGTGTGTGTGTGTGTGTGTTCAGAGCTCAGGATGCAGCTCTTACCATGGAGAGCACAGTCTGGGTCTGCTGGAGGAGCGGCTCAGGCAGCAGGGAGATGTGGACACACTCAGGGGTTGTCACTGTGCCTCCGTCCAGGTCAGCGATGATCACATCCAACTGAAAAACACACACACGTAAATGCAGTTTTCACAGCTTCCGAGACTGTTGATAAAAGTATAGCGGCAGGACACACGAGCTGATTACAGCCACAGAAAGGCCTCATCTCCGTCAACAGCTGCTCATTACAGGACGCCAGCGGTCAAACAACAAAACACACATTTACATTTTAGTGCAGACAGCAGGAAAGGCTGCCCAGAGGATAACCTCTGACCCTGGCTCATACATTGATAATGGATGTGTGCCGACTGTACAAAACACAGTGTCTCGTTGTGATTGGAGACAATGGCTCCATCAGGGTGGCTCAGTCCTGGGCACGTAGCAGCATAAGGTCAGGTCAGACATCTCCGACAGGAACGTCCAATACACTCGTCGGGCTTTAATAAGACAGCAGCTAATTACTTTCTTTGATCCCAAGATGTAGACAGTAATTATTGTCATATATGTATATAATTTATCTTGGCAAGCTTTGTAAAGACTGCTGTATTAGAATGTGTACAGGTAGGCAGGTAGCAGCAGGGGCAGCTTATTAAAAGAGAGATGAACCATTGCTTAGTGGGTCAGTGAGACTTTACATGAAACACATGCAATCGACTTTTGATTGCCATGTCAGAGGAGCTCAGAGTATATGTAAGTATATCGCAGGGTTTAATAAACACTGGGTTCACATTTCTTTCCCACAGCTAGAAAGAAGACAGCTTCCACACAGTACATGCTGTTCTTCTTAATGATGCTGGTTGTTTGTTTATTGCTGATGGAGTGGACTGGATGTAGTTGGCATTCTGTCCTCCAGCTGACTTTGTGGTGCCAACATTTTCTGCTGCTTCTGTTCAAAAGCTTTTTATATTCTCTCTTTCAAAGTGAACTGCAGAACAATCTCCTGTAAAACAATATCATGGAGAGGGATGAGAGGTGCTGGCTAAAAAAGGGCTGGTGGTGCTGTGTGGGGGAGCTCCAGTTTGGTGGTCATCACTTTTACATGGAGGTTCACACGTGTCCATTAAAGTTTGTCTTAAAACACCATCAACACACCCAAATGCACATTTTGTGAGGTAATGGTTCCCAACTTGATTATTAATGTACAGTAAGTGATGGGGGACAAAATGCCATCCTTGTCTTGTGCAAATATGCATCCAATCCTCAAGAATAAAACTTTAATGAGCTGTGAGGACTGGAATTAGAGAGACGATGCCCAGACTCAACCACAAGCTCTACACTCATGATCACACACAAACATCCTCTCTCTTTTTATCTGTGTGTCTGGACATGCGACTGTCTCTGGCTTCTGAGCTCCCCTCATCTTATCCAAATATATTTACACCAGTCTCTCAAACCTAATACGGTGATGCAAACTCACCAATTCTTGTGTCTCCGAGCGAAAGAATGAATTGACGCCGATGATGAAGGGGGTGGGAGTGCTCAGGACCTCTAGCAGTTTCCCCGGCAAGATGGGGACATAGGTGAAGCTGAGAGGGACAAAAAGAGGAAGAGCTTTAGCACATCTGTTATCAACTAGACTCATCCTTCTGCTTTTCCCCTTAGATATTAGATCAAATGTGCACTGAACTTAAACAGAACACGAGAGAAAGATTTAAAGACTGAGACGGGGAGAGCCTGAGGAGTGGGATCACACCTGTATTTGAGGGGGAACATGATGGCCAGCAGCCCCCTGCAGGCGTCCGTTAGTCTCTGGTAGCTGCTGGACAGGAACAGGATCTTGTGTTCCGTCAGGGCAGCACAGAACAGATACAACACATTGACTATACCTGAGGCAGAAAAGAGAACAGGCAAGGTGTCACAGGGAGACCAGCACACAGGCCAAATTCATGATCACATGCTATTCCAGCAGAAGTGCAAGTAAGTTATCTGGTTCAACAAATAATCTAAAATCTGATGTGATTGAACATCATTCCGGGGTCTATTACTCTCTTGTTACTGATATAACTGCCCGTACCAAGCTGCCTGAAGAGCTGGGCCACACTGCTGCCACTGACGGGAAGCGAGTCATCAATGGGGGTCTGGATAACTTGCCGGTCGCCAGCACCTAACGTTATAGTCCTCTATAGATTAAGAGAGAGAAGGAGAGAAAAGAAGGATTGAAAAGGGGAGGTGAGAAAACCAAAGAACAAATGCTGTTTTGCAGAAAATCAGGGTTAGACGGCGTGG
Source organism: Pempheris klunzingeri (assembly GCF_042242105.1). Lineage (NCBI taxonomy): Eukaryota > Metazoa > Chordata > Actinopteri > Acropomatiformes > Pempheridae > Pempheris > Pempheris klunzingeri. Next base: position 18,955,180 of record NC_092033.1, on the reverse strand, counting down.
TTTAATCACAGTTGTGTGTGTCCAGAGAGCAGCGTGAATCAGCGACAGAGAGACAGACAATCCCAGAAGCTTAGCAGGTACATCACAAATAAAACACAAGCCATTCCAGCTGATCAGGCCATGAATGGAGCTGGGAAGGACTCCATGCCAACGACCTTCCTGCAAAACAACACCAGCGCCACCATATCAATGAGCCTCTTTGGGAGAGGTAAATGCCAGCGACATGGCAGGTGTCATGCGCAGGCGATTTTTTACTGCAGTCTAATGTGAGCACAAAGGGAAAGCAGATCAGGGGAAATCTGTATGGATGATTCATTTAGGCCGTGAAGTATGTCCTGGGATAAAACATCTCCAACATTTGACACTGTAGAAAAACCTGTCTATCTGGTCTGCAATCTGTGAGCGTCTTTCTTAAGAGGTTAAAACAGCATCGATAATGCTGTTAACAGGATAAGTCTGGATATCTGACTTCCTCTGCACGGTGTCACAGATTGAGTTTATAAAAGTGGAACTCTACTGTGCTCCAGACAGAGAACAAAGCCAATAAATATCGATTTGCGTGTGGTTTGGATAACAAGCGTATCCGGGAGTATAAAGAGGGATCATTTAGACTGCAAAAATATAAATCTATACAGTAATAATACAGTACAACTAAGCACTACAGCAGGATGTGCTGATGTGGATCAGGTTATGTTTTACTGGTTAAGCCCTCCACAATATCTAATGAGAAATTTTCCACTATCTATGTTCATCAGCAACAATTCACATCAGAGTATTTTCTTGCCGAGTTTTCACGATTCACAAACCAGCATGACTGGATCTGTGATTTGTTTCTGAAAAAGACCTCCGTCTGACAGCAGTCAGTATGGCGGTGTGTGTGCTAGGCTAGCTGGGAGGGGGAAGTGCAGCATTATTTCATGCTCTCTACAGCAGCAGCAATAGCGTCAGCAACCATAGACGAGCTGTCAGCGATGCCATACCGTGACCCAACATCTCATCATCAGGTGTGTTCAATTCAGTTTGGCTTTTGAGGTTTGATAATAAGGGCCAAATACACAAAGTGTTAACCTACACGGATGGAGAAATTGGTCAGTTGTGGGCTGGAGGTCAGCATCATTTTGATCACTAACCTCACGGCTCTGCTGTAGCATCTTCATCACTGTTCTAAATGAATTCTCATCATTGGAAGGCTTCAGACTTTGTTACCAAGCTATGGCCAATAATGCTTGCTGAGGAGTAAACTAACTGAAGGTGCCAACCTTTAGTCAGTTTATTAAGATGTTGCCAACACAAAGTCAACTGTTTTAATCACTTTATGATCTATAAAGTTGTAGTGTGTTTGTAAGCAGATAACTCCTCCTGTGGACAGCCATGAGTGGAGACAAAGACTAAACATTAACAAACACTACAAATGTACTTATAGCTGCATACGACTACATTGTAGTACAAACTGTAATCGTGATTTCTGCTTCCCAAGGACTGTCAACACGGTAGAATGCTCCCCTGAAAAGCTCATGACATACTGTACCTCTGTACCTGACAAAGAGCCAATCAGGGCTCGATACCCTGTACTATTTCTAGTGTCGTCAAATAGATATTTTAAGTGAGCGTTGTCCAGTGTTGACAGTCATTGGGAGGCAGAGATCACAATTAACAGTTTTACACTTGATTAAAACATCACTCTTGACTATGTATTGGCTCTGACGGTGCAAACTTTGAGCTGGTTTATCAATTATAAGCTGTGAATAGAGGCTTGCATAAGATATGTAGTGAACATGAATGATCAGTTGTTGGTCACATGTTGAGTCTATATCAAAGCATTCTGATTGGTTGTCCTTCATAGAAGGTGTGCGTGGATTGGCTGAAGGGATGGAGCGGGTGGAGGAAAGGAAAGCTGAGAAAGCTCCGAACTAATTGGTGGCGAGGGGAGAATGAAGTCAAGCTGGCGTACCAAACTCTCCTCTCTCTCCTCCTGGCCGGGCTACACAAGCACCCAGCAGAGAGACACACACGCACACACACACACCCCGCAGGATAAGACACAGGTTAGAAACAACAGGAATGAGGACACAGAAGGCCCAAACTCAACAACAATCTGATAGTAATGTCTCAGCATGGCAAAACAAGGACACTGCACAGACAGTAACATCATGAACATGGACTGCGAGGTGATGGCTGTGTAAAAACATAGGATGAGTGCAACATTAGAAATGAGAGATACACATGCAAAACAAAGAAAAGCCATCGTTTAGCATTTGGCAGCACGAGAACAGCAACAGATGATTCATTATGTAACTTTACTCCCAACTCAAAATACATACACAGTGAAGGAAACAACAGTATAATGCTCCTGAGTTCATTTGAAACATAAAACAGTTACAGCAGTCATTGAGGGACACGCGTATGCAGATTCCATTACTCTTCCTAGTGCAGGTCACTGTAGGTCTCTCTCTCTCCTAACACAGGGGGGGCCTCACTGAGCACAATGCTGCCTTATGAGAAACTGGAAGTTAAAATGATGCTTTATCAGAAGCTATCTGATGATCTGAAACTGGTGTAACACTGGTGTAATTAGGGAATTTCTAAAGCTGAGGTATTTCAAAACTGATGCAGCTGACTTTTCCAACACCATGACTTGTTTGCAAGCCAGAATTGATACTGGAAACAACGCTGGTGTTGAGATCAGCCTCCAACCCCAAACGGGTTGAGTGAGAATGAATGCGTGTCTTGTCATGTGTTTGACAAGAAGAGGCAATGACCTTCAGCAGAACAAGGGCAACTTTCAGTTAGAAGTGACTCTTCTCTCAGGTAGGCCTTCAAGTTGTGTTACTCCTGCATCTACTTCTGTCAGACAGAGCACTCCCAATGTCTGGAAACAGGGACAGGAATTCCCTCTGTCACACACAAACTGAAACATGTTCCTGTAATAACTCAGTTACTAATGGATGGTAAGATTCCATAATAAATACAAGTCACACACACACACACAGACACACACACAGGTCGAGGTCATGTACAGATAGCGGGGGTTCAAGGGGACTTGACGAGAAAGGATGGATAAAAAGCCACTATCTTAGCACTTCTGTGTTAAAGATGGTCTTCCTAACCACAAGGCCACCCTCTGCTCTGCTTTTGTAATTCACCACTTCCCACATCAGGCCAACAGCCTGAGGTTCACTTCACATCAGGGTTGAGTAAACTACTCCCATAAATGACCGGACTGTTGTTAAATCCTGCTGGTCAACCGGTCCTCATCAAACACTTCACTTATTTCACAATGCTGCACATTTCTTTTAGAGAAATGTGGACAGCTTATTCGACATGGAAACAGGCAGCCAGGGGTTACATGGCAGAACCTCAGAGCCCTTTTGGTCACTCAATAGTCATCGATGTGACAGCCTGCCCCACTACTAGTGCATGTACATGTAGCTGAAAAGTGCACACATCTGCCCCCCTTAGTTACTGTTGCAATGCCTGTCAAGCTTTCTGTTCTGAAAAGGACAAAGTCACAGTTTACACTGATCATTTTTAATGTCAACACACACATACACACATTTCATTAAACAGTATATAGGGTAAAATAAAAAATAAACTACCATCCAAACTCTTTACTTCTGCCTCATGTACACTATCCCTCATGTACGCCGTCCCTCATTACACTAATTACAGTTGCTATGCTGTGCTTGGACAATCAGCTGAGATCCAAATGTCTTCCAATAGAAATGCAAAACTGTTTGAATGTATATTTTTACTGTAAGACTACATCTAGTAAGACATTGATGTTGTCTGGATTTACGCTGAACTTGGCAAACTCATCATTTCATTTCATTTCTAACTTATTTCAGGGTTCTATCAAGCAAAAATGTTTTGAGTGATGTGCAGCTTGGAAGAGAGGGTTTCAAATTTAGTTAACATTTCATATGTAATGTTTGTGTCTGTGTGTAGACACACACATGACAAGTACTCAGCAACCATTTACCATTTTCAGCAACACATATTCACAAACATATAAGATATCAGTCCCATGTAGGCGATGCAGAACATTAGAAGACTTCCTGTTTTGTGCGTGACAGTATGTCTACCGGCAGAGGTGATTTCAGTGTCACGCTGCTAGAGTCGTTCTGCTCTATGTGATTGGACAGAGGCTAATGTGAACACACACACTCTGCTGTAATGACAGACATCAAGTGAGGCTGATAGAAACCTCCCCTGTGATTAAACAGTTATAGGAATGTGTGCAACTCCCGCCATCCTCTTGATTTGGAAGAAGAGAGCTGTTTGTGCTTGGCTGGATAGAAGCAGCGTAAACTCTGTGAGGGCCACAAAGAGTTGGTGTTGGTTTGAGTGAGACAAACTAGAAGACTGTGTGTGTCTTCCATTTTCCATTACATTATAAGTATCATACAGCTCTATGATGAAATCACTGACAACACAGAATCCATCAGTGTGGTAGAGGATGATAAAGAACTGAGCTTCGCCTTTGGCCTGTGTTTGTGTTTTCAGATTTGTGTTAGTGTGTGAGGAGAGCTGTGCGTTAGCCTCTGCTGTTTGGGTCTGAATGTGTGTTAATACTGATTAGATCTGATTCTCTCTTTCAGACGCCACGCTGCCCGGTAGGAAGCCATCTGCCATCCCATATGGTCACCAGGCAACTGAACTACGACCTGCACAGTGACAGATTTGAGTGTGTGTGTGTGTGTGTGTGTGTGTGTGTGTGTGTGTGTGTGTGTGTGTGTGTGTGTGTGTGTGTGTGTGTGTGTGTTTTAGAGTGAAGAAACAACTTGAATGTAATCAATGTTCTAAAATGCCATAAAACAAATCAAGAAGATGACAAACATGAGAAGTGGCATAACAGAAATATGTTTGAAATGATTAACATAATCCTGTGGGAACCGATCACAAAACACACAAAAAAGCAGGTCAAAATAGCCAAAGCACCATCAATCACAAATGATTTGAAAGAAAAAACACATTCCTTAAAGAAAAAAAAAAAAACAACTCGGGTCTGTTTGATTAACAGAATCAATAACATTGAGCTGGTTGTTGATTGGTGAAGCTTGCAGAACGGGAAAGTTACCTGGAGACAGGCCAGCAGCCAGTCACAGGCCAGTGCCTGAGGAACCTTGTCTAAACTACAAACTGGGGACACATTTATCTGTAACACAGAGGAACCAGTGTACAGTAGAGTGCACACAAACGACACACATGGGTTATAACATCTGGAAACCACAGTAGGAGGGGTCAACTGATGTGCATTTAGAGAAGATAGATACTTCCTGCTGTACGTGCACCATAGGCAAGAATAAGAGTGCATCCCTATCACACTTGCTAAATTTGTTGGCTTGCACATTTTCTGGAGCTGAGATAACAAACACAAAAAACACATCTGACTTAAAAACATCTATGAAAATGAGTGAAGAGGAGAGAGAAATGGTAAAGGAAGATACAAACATGGGAAATTTATCAAATGTAATGAGAAATAAACTGTTTGAAAGAAACCAAATGTGCCCTCGAAGAAACACACAAGGGTGCAAGTGCATGTTCACGTTATCTATGTATACTATTCTGTTCTGTAACTCCAGCAATTATCCACAGTGGCTAGAGTCATTTCATATACTCAGCAAATAAACTCAAGCTTGGTTGCAAGTATTGAGTTGGCATCTCAGATATCATAAGTTAAGTAAAAGACAACACAAACACATTTGCTTTGTTTATCTGCTTTATAAATGGAGGGGTGTGCTTTTCTTCCATTACCAGTAATGCTGGCTAGATGCAATGATTTGGTCCACATCTGTTAAGTGACATGGTTCATCCACAAAAAAAGTAATTACTGTCTCCCAGTGAACCCATAACAATGAAAATAAACTGAAATAATGGCAAAACATCTACGCTGAAGTAGATTGAGCTGGGTGCCACTGCCTGTCAGGGACAGACCTGCTGTAAAACCAGCTCTATGAGGAAGATTAGTGTCACTTAAACCTCATGACTCTCTGTAGCAATCCATCATTTATTGAATTATGCATGCACAAAGAAATGTGCAGGCATGTTACAAGCAGTTCTGCACGTGCATAATCATAGTCTTTTCTACACGCAAACACATCCAAAGGAAAAAAGGTCCAAACCTCTCCCACAATATTTTTCTGTTGTACCAAGCTTACACAGATGCAAGTTTAGCGAAGCCAGCAGTCAGAGCTAGCTGATGCTGAACAAGGCTGACTGGCTGAATCAGCTGGGCTGCTAAGCAAGACACGGGGTAACATAAGGAGCGCATACCACCCAGCAAAGCCACAGAGTTGTAACAGCACAAGAAATCAGTCTAAAGACTGGTGTCCCAGTTTATCTTCACCAGGGCCGTTATCTGACCATTTTAAAGCAATACAGCAATGGAACCAGCTAATAGTTTGGTATGTTTCAGCTTACCCTCATTCTCATGAGAATTTGAGACAGCTGGTGGCTAACATCAACCAAGCATCACTTGGCTGTCAGCTTTTAGATATAACAGAGATAAGGTCAGATTATGTAACCTGTGTCTCAGTCTCTGGTCTCGCAAAAAACCAAATCAGCTGTGACTCTCCTTTTAAGCGAGATTTGAAATGTCAGTGCATTCACATTAAATGTGGTTGATATTCACCATTGTGCTGGAAACTAATGTTGATTGTGCCAAACTGTATGCACATCATGACAGCATAAAAGTAGTACATGGCTAGGGGGGACAATACGATGCTTTCTAAATAGTAGGGGCTGCGTATAACAAAGTGTATTGTGATTAGGCCCCAGACCTAAACCCTTCACAGCTGTTCACAACTGCTTATGTCTATGCGACATCAAATCAGGATCTCAGACCTCTGCCTTTGTCGCCAGAGTCATTAGAACAAGTCAGCAGTTACCTGGGAGCCTCCAGCGATGGGGATGACACAAGTGAGGAGATTTCCGATCACCGTCTCCAAGGGGACAGAGAGGCCATCTACATGGACGGTGTAGATCAGACCTAGACAGTTCTGTTCAATCAAGAGGGAGGGACACAGAGGCCAAGGGCAGATGAGAACATGTCACTGGGATTTCTACAGAAGATGCAGAAATGGTAAAGGAAGTAATGTGGATCTGTCGTGGGTGTCGTACCCTGAACACCTCTGTGTAGTCTAGTCGAGAAACCAGCACCAGGCTCTTGGGAGCAAAGACCTGAGCTGATTGGACGACGGCCGGCTCCTCATCCACCTCATCTGCCTCGCTGGCCTCAGCCTTCTGCAGCTGCACACACAGAAAAACAGATCAACTGCAGTCACATCAGGCTGAAAGAAACTATTTCAACTATAAACCTGGTTTACACACAGGATTTAAAAATGGAAATGCACAACCACACTCTGAGATCCCACCTGTAGCTTGTCCAGGCCCTCCCAGAAGGTGAAGCAGGCACAGTAGTGACGCTCTGAGTTGATGTCAGTCAAAACTGCTACAAAAAAGGAGGCAGGCTGTGGCTCGGGGACCAGCTGCCAACCGCTGGGCTGACAAAACTAGACATGAGTCGGAGGAGGAGGTGAGAGAGGTGAAAAGGTGATAGCAGAATTGGTGCCAGAGGGGAAGCAGGGACATGGATTGGAATAAGATGGTGGTGGGAAGAAAGGACAAAAAAAAAAAAATGAGTGTACATACCAACCTGGGTGACAAATCAGACAGCAGTGGGTCACATGTTCTTAGAGCACCTCAGGGTGATTCATCCTGGGCTGGGTTATCATTAAAGCAACAAAACAGGTTCTGAAAACTTTCCATCTGCTTTAATAATATAACACCAGCAGACCTCTAACTGCACTGTGTGAACACACTTTGGCTTTATTCTTGGATATTTTGCTCTCAGTTCTAATTCTAACGTATTTGGCTTTAAGAAGTTGTAGTATGGAATTTTCAAATATTTACATGCAAAACTCAATGCTGGCACAGTTGACCGAGGTGAGAAAACAATAGAAAGTCAATATTAGCTGTGTTTTTTGTTCAGCTACATCATTCATTATTATGGTCATTAGTCATTAAGTTGCCTCACTGGCTTAATGACTGGATCTGGAATTGTGTTAAAGTGTAAACGTGTTGCACATGCCATTAGCTGGACTCTTTTATCTTAAGTCAACCCACACCAAAACCGTTTAAAAAGCAATTCTTCAGGCGTTGGTTTCACATCTGATTTACAGAGCGGCTGTGCTTTTTTGGCACGTGGCTGGCCATGCTAACGGACTCACTTATCAAAACTGAAACAGCTGACCACAAAAATACCCCTCATCCAGCTCCAGTGCCCTACTGTACATCCTGTGATGTTGGCAGGTGGTGTCCCCCCTCAGTGCCTTCTTCTAGCCGCTGAGCCACTTAGAAACATCTCTGTAAATGTTGACTTACTAGCTCTATGCCTTGTGGGAACGGGCTGTCCTCCCAGTCTTTCTCAGGAAACCGCTGGAGAATGCGACCTTGACCTTCTCCCTCCACTGCAGAGAGACACCGAGAGGGACAGATAGAGTTCAGAGGTTAGACCATGTTACTTAGAATAAGCTCATTTGAGTTTTCTAAATCATATTAGCATGTTTCTTCTGTCATATAAATAAACTATGAATTAAAAAAGTCACATTAAAGCATCAGGCAACACGGTGACGCGGTGGTTAGCACTGATCCCTCTCAGAGGGCTCCAGGTTGGAATCTGCTGGTCGGCAGAAATGTGGTTTGACCCTGGGGTCTGTGTGGAGTTTGCATGTTCTCACTGTGCTTGCGTGGGTTCCCTCGGGGTTCTCCGGCTTCCTCCCACAGTCAAAAGACATGCAGATTAACTGGTGACTCTAAATTGCCTGTATGTGTGAGTGTGACTGGTTATCTGTCTCTGTGTGTCGGCCCTGTAATTGACTGGTGACCAGTCCAGGCTGACCCCGCCTCTCACCCAATGTCAGCTTTTTTTGTGGTTCTGGTGCAGTCCTTACAGCAACAGCAAAATATGTCGAAAGCATCAAATAAGTTGGCCAGCTTATATGTTTGGCCATAAGTTGCCAATATGAGGAATGTCTATTAAGTATAGGTAATTTCATTTGTGTTAATTGTCAGGTTGGTCTTTTAAATGAGTTCATATGCACCTGTTCACCAGTAGAGAGATGTGTTCAAATGTTTATTTGCTGCTGGTTAATGAGGCCATTTCCACAGTTGGCCAGGGCCTGGCTCATCACAGTGGAACAATGATGCGACAAAGGCCAACTTATGTAACCACCACAAGCCCGTCTTTCAGCTCAGTTCCATCTGAAGCCCTGCAGGCTGCTTAATGGCAGCATTCATCCGCACACAGAATACACTTGGCCTTCCAAAACAAAGGATGGAAAGCTAGCATAAAACTGCAGAAAACTAAATATTATCCCAGGCTAAATAAAGAAGAGGTTTCCATCGGCATATAAATGAAACCTGAACAGTTTGGAATACATGCTGTCTTAGAGAAAACATCAGAGCCTGTGGGCCTTTACTGAGGGACCTAAAACAGAAGCTCAGACACACAGAGACAATACACAAACAGAAAGTAGGCCAGCTCCCAAAACACACAGGGAAATGCTAAAGTCATCCCCTCTCCCTTGTGAACTACAGAAATGTGGACGCATGTGGGAGCGGTGCTCTGGGATCAAGTCATCAAAGAAAAGAGGTTAATTTCCTTTTTGTTTGGAGATGACAGGCCCTTAGTCCTAAGCCCCCACCTGCTCTAAAGTGTTCTGGCATCAATAGAAATCACTGCTACCTGAAGAAGGAATGCTATGCAGTGCAGTTCTGTGGAGAGCCACATAGACTCGTGGACAAAGACTATCCTTGTATGGGTTCAAGATGGACCTCCACCTTCACACAATAAAATTAATTAAGTACCATGTGGTTTCTGTCAGTGAGACGACACATACCACAACAGAGTTTGTTGTTCAACAGTGAGAACAATCGAAGCTTTTCATTCATCAGTGATGCCATATGAACCGCAAACAGAGCATATGTCTAATTACTAAAGTAAGGTGTACATAAAAAATATACTTTACAAAACAGAGCAGTGTCTAATAGACTGAGTTATGTTGACCTATTAATAATTATTAGGTGACAGTGTGCTGGTACAGGGGACTGACTGTTTATTATGACGCCTACAAACATGTGACTGAGCCAATCCCCTGGGTACACTGTGATGAATCATCTGGTGCAGTATACCAGAGCTGATGCATGCTGGGACTTGATGTCAACTCCCAACTACCTCTTAGAGACAATATACTGTTGGTAGATGACAAACTGTAAGTGTGTAAAGAACACACAAGCGATTAGAAGACACACACAAGGTGACAGCCCAGAACAAGTGCAGAGACACGAATCGAGCAGGGTGGAGATTACTCATCCAGTCAAAGCAGGACATCCTGCAGCTGAGGGAGGAGTGTATGAATGAGCCACAAAGCCTGCTGGGAGTGACACGCAGGCCTCGCGACCACAGACACCAGACTCACACTGGACTTCTTTACCATGAAAAAACCCTCCACACAAAGTAAACCCAGGTCACTCCGTGCACTGGGCTGCATCACAGAGAGGGTACGCTAAACACGAGAAGTGTCCCCTCGTCATGAGAGGCTAATTTTCACTCTAATCTAATGATGTCAAGAATGCGTGCATGTACACAAAAGGAATCTATGGAATGTCAACAAGATTTAAAGGCCTCAAATCGACTTCACAAAACCAGCAATTACTGAGTGAAATGAGAAGGCACACAGCAAGTTAGTGACTGTGCCATGGCAAAAACTAATTACATCCCCATGGACATTTCAGCCACTACACAACTTTCTAAATGTTTTAGTTTTTAGTTACACAAAGGGAAATTACAGATCCTTCCATTTGTACTTGATGTAGCAATAATCCTAATGTAACTTTTAGGACAATACTGAGCTGCTAAACATGCTTTTTCAGTGGATGCTCTGAGATTCACCAGCTCCTTTCTGCTGTACTTCAGACGGCCCACGAGTTAGTCACAGAGCTGTATGCTGGGGCTACTTACTTTTTTCTTTTGGCAAAGGGGGAAAAACTATTTCTTTGGTTGAAAATGATCATTACAATGAAATATGACACTGTTTGTTCCAAGCTTCAAAGGTTCAAGCTGGCTTCTCTTTAAAGGTCCCGTATTATGTTCATTTTCAGGTTCATACTTGTTTTGGAGGTTCTATCAAAATATGTTTACACGGTTTAATATTCTAAAAACACACTATCTTTCTTATAGCAGACATGGCTGCTGCAGCCATTTTCAGACAGTAAGGTGGATTGAGGCTGTCAGAGGGTGGGGACAGTCGGCCCGCTGTAGGGCTCACATGTTCAACAGATCCCCTTATAACATCAGAAAGGGAGCAAACTCTAAAGAGCAGGTTTTCATATATGACCTGGAAGATAGAGCAGAGGAGAAACAGAGAGTGGATGGTCTTTTCTCAAGAGTTTGGAGAAACGTGCATTTTGCACAATATGGGACCTTTAAAAGCACTATTAAGTATTCAAGATACCCACAGTGAGTGTGTTAGTTGAGCAGGTAGCCACACATCATGCAGCAGTAATGATCTGATGAGAAGCCTAAAAGAGACAGTCACCAAGGTGATGATTTTACATGCCAGCTTGTCTTGCGTTTCCAGAATATGGACTAAGTTTACACCACAAATTCTGTGTCAATACTTCCTCAGATTGCTTTCCCATGACTGCTCTGTATCAGACGCTTTGTTGCTACTGACAGATTATATACTGTATGAAAAAAAGTTTACTGGGTTGGCTACCAAAGCCTTCAAGCTAGCTAGCATTAGTTAGCAGTAGTATCTAAAATCAAACCTGATCAAATCCGGCATGTACGTTCAGGGAAAATTGTGAGTTTTCAACTAAAAAATGAACATTATAGGATTTAAATCTCTGCTCTTTAGGCAGCCTGCTCTACCAAACTTGTGATTTAGACATCTCCACAGCTTTGTGCAATGCCACAACACACCCTCACCTGCACCTAGTTAAGTTCTATACAGTTTTTTTCTGTTGAAGAACTTGGATTACTATTAGCGGAGACAGTAGTCCATCAATATTCCCATATTTCATAAAACTGAAATAAAATGACTGTATCCTCTTGTTTATGGCAATCTACCAGGCAGCAGGAGTGAAAACAACCTCTGCAGTTGTAACACTGTGTGCTGAAAGCTGCAGTAGGCAGGAGAGCACCAGGCCCAGAGCAAACAGGCGGTCCAGCTGCGTATCACCTGCTTCCAGCAGGACTGCAACCACTTCTGGCATCAAGCTAACGCCAGATCCGATGTGATGTAAAGTTCAAACAGAAAGAGACACCCAACTGAAAAAAAGAGCGTGCAACCATGATGCAATGACCTTTGAACAGGTGTGTGTACACCTAATCGTACAGAAGCTCAGTTTGAAATAACTGAAACACTGGCTTGCATAATGTCAGTGACAGATATGGGCTGCTGACACACAAATCAGAGCTTCACATAAAGAAATAATCAGCTGAATATCTACACATTTAGAGGCTATCTCAAGAACAAGCTGCAAAACACCAATACAATTAAAAACTCCCTACAAAGAAATTCTCAATGCTGTCACTACTGTGACAAAAGTTCATAGCGTTGATGCAACAGATCAGTTGTGACGTGATAACTTCTTCACTTTAGCAGTCTAGTTACAATACAAACATATGAGTGAATGGTATTTATGACCTACAAGCGAGACAAAAGGTTTATTGTCTTCATGGGCTCTAACTCACACTGCCCCCTCACCCATACAGATCAGAGCTCTCACACCCACACAGATCATTCAGTGGTTGAACTGATCTGAGATCAGATAAACGCTACAGCAGGTTGGTGTGCCCTGTGTTTGAGTGTATGTGAAGAAATTGTTGGAGCAGTTTTACCTTGTTGCTTTAATAGGACAGAGGACATCAGTCCGCCAACTTCATGTGGTCATGTGCCTGTTCTGACGGGTCAGTTTTGATGTTGGCTTAGTTTCTACATATCCACTTCTTCTTGTTACAGATGTATGGTGACATTTTATACAGGTCTCATAAAACCAGTTAACATTTATGTATACATTGTCGGAAATATCCCTATTGGAATACAGGCGAACAAATACAAAGGGAATAAACAGCAAGAGTTCACCCAGTCAGGACTGCCACGCTTTAAGGGATTAATTGCTGTAGCTGGAATGTGTCTTTGGCCGTTCAGACTGTTTGGATCAAACTACCTGTTGTTAAATCTAATTTTTTCCAGCTCTTGTAGAAATACCACTGTGTGTCACTACGTTGATACCCTGTTTGTTGGCAGACCATGGTGCTACCAAACAGCAGGTCTACACAAAACCCTGAAGACAACTGCACGAAGAACGCTTTGCCCTGTGTTTCAGAAAGGAAAACTAATCAAAGTGTTATACAAGTAACAATGTGTTCCTCTGGTGATTATCTGTGACAGCACAGCAGCACTTAGCTTCCATGATGGCGTGCAGGACTCTGGAGCCCAGACCCAGGGCTCGGGCCTCCCAGCTGATGAATCTGTGAAACTGCTGACTGTTTAGAAAGAATATGCTGTCTATAATTTTATCTACATTTCATGTGCAACCTACACTTTGACAGTTTCTCTGTGTTTGTGTTTCAATTCGGTCAAGCTGACTTACACCAGTACAGCCTGTTCTTTCTGCTAAAATGCTGCACAAACAGGGATTATGATAAAATGATAAAAGCTGTGGGTTTCCTGAAGTATGAAATTAAATTTGTAAAGTTAGTAAATAAAGTGACAGCTCTGTACCTGGTACCATGTGTGAATATATGAAAAGCCTCAACCATATATGAAAAGGTTCACTTTAAACATCGCAACTTAATTGTTTGTACACGATTCTGCACCATCACACCAAAGGAGATAAGCGCCATTTCACTGAGGTACTGTACAATATGACCTCCTGTACCTGAACAGTTGTATAATTTCTCAACACAAGTCAGTTGTTTGAAGTGACCGTTGATGGGCAATCATGACGATATCTCGATCAGACAATGATACTGTATCACATAATGATAATGGGAAATTTGATTACAGAGGTGATAATATTCTGTTTTGTATCAAGTTGGTTATTGCCTGTCAGGACGGTGGGATAGGACTGGTGTGGGCTGCCTGACTGCATAGTTGTGCGCAGGTGTTCTGAAGCAGGGGACATTAAAGTTGCCAAATGCGGCCTGCGCTGATAGTAGCAGAATCAGACTAAAATCTCACTCACTATGGGATCTCCCCCAGGTCACACCCACTGCTCCAGTCAGATCCAGTTGAATGACTCTGGCGAAGCTCCAGCAAGTGTGCAAAGGAGCTGCCACACACAGTAGTGAAAGCACAGTTGGATCATATCCAATCATACTGTCCTGATTCTTAAATCAGTGATAAACATTATATTTTACTTGGACCACAGGCTGCTGCTGAACACAGTTATGATTTTGACATTTGACACCAAAGGTGCTGAAAGAATTGACATACTTCTTACCACACAAAGTAATAACAAATAAAGTACAGTGATTCCCCTTTAATCACACAGCCCTGGGAGCAGGTTTGGCAAACGTCCACACTGGGAGTGTGAAAGCAGCAGGTGAAAAATGTTACAGCTCAGCAAAGAGCACTCATGTTTAGGTAGTAGTGAGCAGTCTGCAGGCATGCGTGTACAACAGAGCTGCTGATGATGTAAGACAACGGTTTCTGAAAGCTCACCATCAGTCTACGGTGTGACAGGAATGTGAAACGAGTGGAGTGGCCTTGCATGGATGTGACATTAGGCTATCAGCTAGACCTGTTGTGTAACAACATTAGATTAGAGACTGGAAGGCTATCGTTTTCATTTTATCCTTCTGCTTCCTGCATTCATTTTCTCCTGGGCTATTTAATAGATGTATGAATTAATTAGATAAAAAAAAGACAGAACTGACAAAGTAAAACACCGCAGCAGCACAACACACACAACAATCTACAGCCTTAAAAATCACCACGATCTCATTCAACACAAAACACTCACTGCTGTAAGCCAAGTGAGCCAGTGTATTGCCCTGTGTTTGTTATTGTAGCCGCCTCATGATTCAGAAGGAGTGCTGCAGCAGCTGTGTGTTCTCAGTGTGAGGAATACAATCAGCAAGTCACAATCAGTGCATTCAGTTCCTACAGCGCTAAGTGAGAGAGACCCCGTCAGTGTGCAGCCAGTAAGCAGGCTTCCATGCCAGCCAAAGTCATTTTGTTCATACACAATAGTCCCCGGGTCAGTTCAAAATGGCCTAGAAGCCATTTGATCGGGTCAATGAAAAGGTTTCTGTTCACTTTTCATTTCCGCCAAATACAGATAGTGTAACCTGATATTTTGACAAAATGTGTTCCTTGACTTCCTGAGAGCATTGTGACTGCTACGACTGCGGTTTCTGCAGTAACATGTGGGGTCTGAACTTTGAACAAATCATTCTGCAAGCTAGTCAACTAAGTTAGCAAACTCATTAGCTATTGTCACAGTGCAGTCATGCTCATTTGTGTTTGTCAGACGGTCTGTGTTCCTTTTTTAGAAGGTACACACACTTGACATGTGCTTGCTGAAGACAGAAAAATTGTTGGGTTGGGAAAGAAGTGGGACAGCAGCTCACGTTTGCTAACATGTTAGCAAACATTATCCTACCAGCATAGCCAGGCTGGTATTATTAAGCTGACTGCTAAAATGGAATTATAAGTTCAGCTTTCGGGTTAAAAAAAGAAATCTTGAAAATGTCTAATTTGTATTTATTTGCACATTAATTCAAATATTTCTGGGACTTTTAATTCAAACTCTTATCAAGACCTGCTTCTAACTGCTGTCATATCCCTTCAACAAAACAAGAGACCAAAGAATGTTAAAAGCAAAAGAGAACTTTACTTCTAGATGTCTCTTAAGACTTGGGCTGCTACAAATAGGAATTCTTACTCATGAATAGCAAAAGTTGAAGGTTTCTTGCAAACCAATATCACAGATACAATCAGAGCCTTGTGCCAGCCACAGTCAGGCCGAGCAGAGAACTACACATGCTAAGACATACTGGTCAAATAAAGTCTACATGAAGAAAGAAACTACAATGGAAAAGAGAGAGCTGCAGGCCAGAAGAGGGTCAAAGGCGGGGGGGGGGGGGGGGGGGGTGTAGTGTATCTGTGTGTGTGTCAGAGCTGGCGGTGACTCCTCACATGGCTGACTAGCAGTGATACTCAGGCTGGAAGGAGACCGGCCGGTCATGTGACCCCTGAGTGATGGCAGTGCAGAGTTGAAATGAGTGTGTGCCTCAGTGTGTGTCATGCTCTTGGTGCTAAACCAGACCACAGCTTCTCGTTTGCAGGTTTCCAAACCACAGTGACACGACATCAGGCAGTCTCCACAGCAACTACAGCAGTCAGGACAGAAGGGCTCTGAGCCTTGTGTGTTGTGTTGGTGTGCAACCCTGCAACTATGTATGAATGTAAGGCAAGCTCATTTCTTTCTACGGTCCTGAGAGAGGACGTTTACCTGTTACTAATGAAACAATGTCTTTCTGATGTATTGTGCTGCTGCAGTTACACTTTTTCTTATGTTAATTTATTCCTTTACTCTCTGAATTTGAGCCACATAAGTAGCATGCAGCAATATCTCCACCATGACTTTTCCCCATTGCCAGCAGAGCACACCTTTGAGTTTAACATCATTATTTTCCAGTGCACAACAGTCAGAAAACTGTGCCAGCATCGGCAGACGGAGGTGATAGGCTGAAGGCATATGATTCTGCTGATGATCAGACAACTTGGAGCCAGTTATCAATCCCCATCCTAATGTTAAGTGGGATCAGAGTGTACATGAGGTGAGCTGCCGTCGCTGCATTCCTTTTCACCAATTACGGTATCTGCTCTGTGTTAGGATAACATCTCCAGAAACATAGAGAGTCCAAGTCTTTGGGGGAAAACAGAGAAAATATGACCTCATTATATTACACGTACCTCACCCTCTGACAGCGCTCTCTCTGCTGTCCACCCAGTTTGCTACATTATTTACACATGAATGCACGGGCGCTCCCTTGTGCATTGTGTGATACACACACATGCGGGACAGTCCTGTTGAGTAATGTGAAGGGTGAGTCACTCTGATTAAAAGCAGCACTACAGCTGCTACAGACTGAGGCCCCTCATAGGTTCAGAGGCAACACAATATGGTTTTATATCAGCGGATCAACACATCAGTAAGTAACTGAATCTGTCTGGATTTGGTGTCAGATGACGGCAAAGATGATAATCCTGCATAAGTAACTGAGCCGGTCCATGTTTAAAACTGTCTGAGTTAAGCTGCCATTTAGGAACCAAACAGAGGGTGAAAAAAACCCTGCTCCATCTGGCAACCACCGTCGCCCTGGAAACAATGCAGGACATTTTCTTTGTGCAAAAGCTCTTCAGCAAACTCACATCCTTCCTCCATGCGCATTCCCCCCCCCCCCTCCAAACACCCGAATCCCCAAAACAAAAATGGAAAGCTTTCCAAGAGAGGAAATGGCCTGAGAGAGGGACACAGCAGCTACAATGATAAGACTTCTTTCAGCTTTAACTAGCAGGTTGCTCCAGATTTAACTCAAATCAAAATGTCACAGGCTGATGATTAATAACACGAGCTTCATGTCTTCTCACTTCTCATTCTGTCTCCACAGCTACAGGTGGCTGCTGAAAGTGTCCTCTGCTGGAGTTGGAGCTACTGAACAGACTCAATAGAGGAGGGAAACCTGCCAGTGCTCATAGAACACAGGCCATCTACTTTCCAGTCACTGGGCAGTGTTTCTGACTAAACTACGTCCAAGATTCAACTTCCATTGGACACAAACAGACCTCAGCTTGTTTAGTCAATCATATCCTGGTCCTAAATAGCAAATCTCTGAACTGTTTTTAATTTCTGACAATAAAACACAATCCAACATTTGATTTCACTTGGAAAGTCCACTTGAATTCTAATCATTTAACCACAATCTGCATGCTAACACAGAACTTAAGCCAAACAAAATAATGAATGTATTTTTTTGTTGAAATGTGCCACAGGACAGAGAAATAAAGGCCCGTTCACAACAGCATTAATACAAGGAAATTCAAGGCGAGTTCAACATAGGTGCACTTGGGCACACAAACTCCCTGCATCAGCAGCACGCTGTTTTGATGGTGCTGAACTTTCAAGGAACAGAGAATTGGAGAGTCCAAAATAGGGGGTGCTATCATAGTTAATTAGCTGTGTGTCGTCATTCACTTTTATTTTACCATCATCGGTCCAATTACTAACTGGCCCACCAAAGAGAAATGGTTTGCAGACAGTTACGAAACAGGAGTAAATGACTGAATGAAAAAACCTGTGAACTTATTGCTCCATTAGCAACTGACAAGCTTTCTAACTGACAATTACCTTTCCATCTACCCATTTTCCCCTCTTAAATAAGTCTTTACTGAATTAAATGTTATTGAGATTAAGTTTTTTTATGAAGTAACTGTTCCTTGGCAACACGAGAGGTCAGGAAAAGATTGTAGGTCCTTTTATGTGAGGTATGCATGTTTGCCAGTACGCCAAGAGTGACAGGGCCAAAATGTAACATTGAGGCTTGTGTGACGTCCAAGAGTGACATAAACTGGGGAGAGTATTTAGGACTCATCAGTGGATGGCAATTACATGATGAAGGGGGCACAAGCCTGCATGCTGCCATGATGCTGTCACAGATCAAGTTCAGTCATGTGGCCCCGAGGGTGCTTGAAGTGGACAAGGGGATAAGGACTCTGGAGAAATTTGGTAACAAACAGCTTTAAGATGTCAGGAAGACATCGTTGAATCATCCTGGTCACTGTGTAGCTGTAACACGCACCCAGCATCTGTGAGTGTTAACTAGCAGCCAAGAGCAGAGGACGCTTGGAGTGCGAATGGTGGAAGCCTGATAATTCACATGCAGTGAAATACAGGAAATATGGCCTATAGGCATGCAGCTCCTCTAGAGCAAGATGCAAACAAGACTTTTGCGTGCTTGCCCAGAATACTGCAGGAACAGGAAGCATGATAGTTGTGGGCTAATGTACTCAATCACGACTTATCTTCTGGGATCCAGGCCTTTGTCCTTACTCGGCAATACACGACATCCCTGATTATTCAAGCCAAACACTCCTCTGTCCTCCTTTATCATTTCTACTATATTCTGGTGCCAGATTGTATTCAGTTGCAAACTCATTGCAAAACTCTTTCCTCTACCAGAGCATTAATCACTCACACACATGGCCAGGAAATTACCTCGTGTTACTTACCACTTCTACCCAAGAAACAGACGTGTGGATGTCTCATAACCAAACAGGAACTACACCAAGTGACTGTAAAACAATGGAGGCAGACCGCTAGGTTTGGGCTGAACCTGAAGCTGACTTTTTCTTAATATAATATTTCTCTCAATCCTCCTCAACACACAATAAAAGTTATTATAGTGAAGTAGAGGATTTACGTACAGTAGAATCGACTCTTTTTCATACATGAGTGCCATCACATTTGCATTACCAGGTGCATGTTTGAAAGGGGCAATCAAGCAGCATGCTGAGCTGACGTGGCCTCAAGCATTTGGTGATGTGACAATATTAAACGGTTCACTATGTCTACAACAGGGTCTGGATTTTCAAGTGCTGCTTGTTCATGTCATTGAAAACTGAATATGTTTGCCACAAAGAAAAGCTAAATGGACAGGTTGAAAGACAGACATCAGCATGACATAATATTCTGGTCACATCTCGCCGTCGGAGCAGATCTGTTGTACAGGGGAGTGCAACAAATCTAAGGCTTCAACGTTCATCTGAATAACCTTTAAACAGCACAGACCTTTTTTCTGGGGGGGGAGGTGAGGACAGAACAGTGATGAAGACATCAAGCCAGGTCTGGACTAATAACTGTCCTCTTATCTGCATATCCAAACCAATCACAGGCTAAAATTAGAGGAAGCACATTGGGTGTCTGGACAGCAGATTTCCCTTTTGTTTGAAAGACAGATTTGAACTTAAGCTTGTACCACAAGTCCCACCCACCTGGTGTTTCTGATGCTTTCCTTTAGTCACTAGGGAGACTGGAAAATGCGCAAAAGCTAAGATAGATATAATAGCGGGCCAAAGTGAAAGGGGAACTTCCAGGTTGTGTTCCACGTAAGAAAAACCTCAGGCAAATCCCCTTTGCTTTTTACTACCCCATTTGTAACTAAGCTAATAACTCTTCTTTCTCAGCAGGATGTCACATGTGCTCACTTCATCAACATAATTTTGAAGGAAATAAAGAAACTTTAAATTATTTG
Source organism: Pempheris klunzingeri (assembly GCF_042242105.1). Classification (NCBI taxonomy): domain Eukaryota; kingdom Metazoa; phylum Chordata; class Actinopteri; order Acropomatiformes; family Pempheridae; genus Pempheris; species Pempheris klunzingeri. The sequence continues at coordinate 18,934,851 of NC_092033.1, read as the reverse complement.
TTGGTTGCTTTTATTTTAAACACACATCTAAAAATGCTACCTATTATTAATAGAAAAAGGGCAATAATATTACATGTGCAGGTGTTTATTCCACGCATACACAGTCTATAGAATGGCACAAGCAGTGATCACCACAGCAGCCATCCAACTTCACAGAGCCAACTGTAATCCCAACAACCCCCATCTTCAGATCTAAACTGCTGTGGACACGATGGAATCACCCCTCAGGGATCTGAACGATTGCTCCCTTGAGCATCTGCAGGGCGACTGTGAGCGACACTGACTCAGCCTTTGTACTGAGAGGGGACAGCGGAATTCTCAGAATTCCAGGGAAACCATCAAAGAGGAGGGCATCCCTACAACCCCCCTCCCCAAACACACTCACACACACACACATCACACAAATACATGCACACAAACAAACACACTAACAACACAATAACTATCACCATGTTTAGATACATATTTTTGGCCTTTTCCACTCTAACTTCAACATAACAGTCAAAATGTGCCTCTGCATCAAATTACATCTAAGTACTGTGTGGCTGTACATAGCAAAAAGTAGAGTGCATTACCTTTGTTGAAGGACAACTAAAGAGCAGGAAATCTAATTCTAATTGCCATGAATATTTGAATGGCTTTAAAATGACTACTTGGACGGTGTAACTCTCGATCGAACTCTCCTTGGGTTACGATTGGAGTATACAGTATATGACTATGAATAACGTGTCTGCCAACAGAGGAGGTCTACAATCCCTGTGTGTAAAGAAGCATGTGTGTGACTCTGAATCACCACACACACACACACACACAGACACACACACACACACACACACATAGGAGTGAGGGAATGGGGGCAGTGTTGGGGCCTCGGGGCCACCGTCGTCCTCATGAATAACAAGTATTCAGCATAGCAGACAGACTGGTGTAATACAGACACACACTCACACACACATAAAGGACTGGAAGTTTCTCCCTGGCTACACCACCATGACAGCAGTCTGTAAAGGCCACAAATAGGCTTCCTGTTCTGTGAACTGTGCAATTATGATTGAATGTTATTGTTTTTCAGTTTTACTGCTAATAAACTGCTGATGTCTTCCTGTCTTTCTGAGCTACTCATACAAATATTATTTCCTCGACTCAGTGGCAATGTAGTGTCTTGGTGTCCTGTGGGGGGTCTTAATCAGGCTTAAAAAAAACTTCGATAAAAACAAGTCATGGGAAAAACCGGGTTTTTTAGGATCAAAATATTGCCACTGCTACCGTCGCCCCAAAAATATTAGCATCATGACTAGTCATGGACTGGTCAATATGAGACAGGGCGCAACCTGCAGCCCACTGGGGGGAAAAACGTTGCCATGGTATCACAGCGAACACACAAAGACAGCCACAAACATTCAGGCAGCCATCTGAATGGTTGAGGGGAGAGCAGCTCACGCCAACACATACACACACACACACAAGCATCAGTGCACAGCAGCCACAGCCACGGCCCAGCGTCACTCTGTCCCCCTATGAAAGGCAGATTGTGAGGCTATTTCTGGAGGGCCTGAAAGGCTGCAGGCCTGCTCTGCAGTGATGGAGGAAGTGGCTGCCCACAGGCAGGCACTGCTGGCAGCATCACATACACTCCTCTCTCTCCTTCACTCACTCACTCACTTCATCTTGCTTTCAATCTGAGAGGTTTCCATTTCCCCTCTGAGCTTTGTGCAGCCTCACGCAGATGTTCGCTTACCTCCACACTCTCAGCACTGAATGCACCTGTGAGCACCACATGCATTAGCCACAGCTTTGACACAATAACAGATGTCCCTATTCAACAGAAGAGTCTGGATCAAGTATTTTTTGAATGATCTATAGTTGAATGTTTCGCTAAATTTATCCTGCCTCAGGCCACCTCATTGGCCGAGGGGGTTTAAGGCGGCAACCATGAATCACAAGGTGATTTGTTGTAGCATGCATAATAATCATATATTAATAATTATTCCCCATCTCTCCACTCTTTTCTGTCAATTCTACACTGTCAACAAATCCACCAAGTATCCCAAAAATGTTTTAAAACGCATCCCACCTCATCTTCAAACAGAGTACGAATGTATCTCAGGAAAGGGTACACAGACTCAGATTTCAGTATGGACAGCAAAACACTAGTTCTTTTCTATACCTTGTGGAAGGTATGTTTTTCTACAAGCCTAGATTTTCAAATGTTAAATGTTGTCTACACACAAGCAGCCGCACAAGAACCTAGATAAAATAGTCTAACAGTGGCAAAGGTATTACTTAAATCAGGAACTATCTGGGAGAAAGAATATGTAAATTAAGAATGAATCTAATCTAGAATAAAAGCCTCAATATTTTATACCTACAGCTAAAAACACACATTGCGGTCAATTAGTCTCACATCACTCCATCAACTCAAGTTTCAGTCAAACTGACAAAACTGGTGGCAGAAGTGAAATATGAAACTTTTTGATTACAGAGCTGAGAGCCAACTGACACCACACTCACTGCTGCAAAACCATCCCAGTGAAGAGTTACAGCACACTGCTCGATAGCTTTTCTTTTGTTTACTATGGCATCACAGCACCCTAAATCTTGCACATTGTTAGCAATGTCTCAGCTCTGCAATCAGGACAACAGTACGACAGGAGCAGAGACAACCTGAGAGCTGTAAACACAACAGGCTGCGTGCATGCATGCTCAGCTGCCCCAGGTGCACCTCTTTGTGTCCTCACTGGCCTCTAATGTTGTGAATGGTCCTTGCTTGACTGCATGCTGTAGGGGCGAGTGGGACCGTGTGACTGTGTGAAGAGGAGGCTGGACTCCAGTGTAGGGAGTGTGTGCCAGAGTTGTCACTCCATCCTGCATTCTGTTCAGGGCTGCTGTAGCAGACACCCTCTAACTGCACCGCCAGAGGCACACAGACGGAGCTACAATACAGCCTATATGTGAGCATCTGTGAGTGTGTGGGTGTGTGGGTGTGTGTGTGTGTGTCTCTTCTCTTTACAGACTTGAATGAGACTGCCTCACACGGTCACACACACAAACACACTGCCCTTTCTTTGGTTTTCAGGCATGCACAGGGAGACAATCTGGATTCTCGCTCTAAACATAAGTCTCCCTCGTGTCCTCTCCCCAGCTTCCTGTTTGGGCCTCGAACTGCAGATCCATTTAACTGCTGCGTCCGAGGCGCACTGGAGGAACTGCTGTCAAAACACAGTGACATGCTGTGGAGTTTCTCAGGAGCCCCTCGCTAGGAGGACCACACCCCAGTGACTGTGGACTCTTCCCAACCCACAGGCAGCCATCTTGGCTCTAAGTAAGATCCAGTGATAATATAACTTAGCATCTAGGTTGAGCACAATGTGAGCAACCTGACACCTTAGAGACAAACTGAGAGAATGAATGGACGATTCAAGGCTCTGCCCCCAGGTCTAACAAGTCTGTTAGACAAGCCAAACGGTCGCTGGGTATTTAAAACTAGAAAGTAAGTAAGAAGCAAGTGCTGCATCTAAAATCATAGAAAAGTCGGTAAAAAAACATTTCTGCTAACAGGATGTTCACTTTGTAAACACCCACGAGGTTTCTGCTGCTGACGGCGGTCTGAGAGGTAGATGAGCAGCAATGATGTCAGCCTTAAAAACCTGTCAGTGCCCATGCTTGCAAAACATTCCACTGACTGAGTGACAACCAGCAACCCCTCACACAAGAACACAGACACACACACACACACACACACACACAGACAGACAGGATGTGGCTGAAATATTTAGACACAAGAGGAAACTCTACTGTGCTTCAGAATTCCTGGTACTCTTATGATCGAGGACCATTCATTCTTGATTTGTAGCCAAATGTTTACTTTACTTTTGTCATTCAGTGAGAGCGCCACAGAAACCCAACCCCACCCCCTGACATCTACTACTGACACTGTAGTAGATACCGATAATTGATTGGTGATCCGGCTTTCAAGCGGACCGTACACTGCATGTTCTTTGGAGCTTGGCAGTGATGTTTGTGGATGCATCAAAAGCAAATACTGTACACGAGCATACTGATCTAACGGCAGAGGATGCGCTTAGGAAGTTAGCACATCAAATGATGATGGATATGATAGGAAAGATCTCTTAGCAGCTACTGGAGATCTTTAACATGACAATATGCCCCCGTCTAAAAACTTAACTCCATGCTAAAGTTCCTGTAAACAGCGAGGCAGCAGTAGTGGAGCAATGGCAGCAATGATCATCACCCTTAAGTGTTTAGTTTTAAGAGGCATGGGAACCTTGATCCATTAAAGCCATTGTGGTTTTAATATCTGGTTCCCAGATGCTTTTTACAGGGTTGCTTTGCACTGCACTGCACTCAGGCAGGAAGGGGAGTTTCTGCAGTGTTTGCAGCGTCCACGTTACAACATCCTGTATTCACTACCCTCTGAAAAAAATACAAGAAGCAATATAAGAGGTTCACGCAATCAGCAAAGTGATGCAGGTTACTCCAGCATCATCCTGATAAAAGCCAGTCCTCTCTCTGCTTTTAGCCACAGGGCACTTGTGGTGTTACAATTTGCCTCTTCTGAATAAATCATAGGCAAAAATCCACTCTAAATAAAAGACTGCCGCGGTACAAGCTGCATGCTTCCATCGGATAGGCGAGTTGAATATTTCATGATTAAACGGGGCATTATACTGCACAGATCTAGGCCAAGGCTCAGGCTGAAGGGAGGGGGGCTCAGATAACGGTCCAAACCCCGTCCCAGCAACACAAGGGAACAGAGCTCCGGTCCGAGGGGGCTCAGGGAGGGGCAAAGCCATCTGGGTTAATCCACACAAAACACAGACAAAGAAAACAATCAGCAAGTCCGCCGAGGCAAAGCATCTATTTCCAGTTCAGAAAATCACTCTAAACTCAAGTCCAAGCGGAAATCAGCAGGCTGGCTGTCCTGAGGAGCTGCTCAGGACCAGCAGCCACAACACTGACAACTGTGTCCAGCACACTCTGTGTGTGTGTGTGTGTGTGTGTGTGTGTGTGTGTGTGTGCTTCTGCTTTAAAATGGCTCTTTGCAATGGCGACAGCTGCACTTTTCACACTTGCTAATGAGAGACAACAGTAGAAGATGCGACTGAAACAGTGAAACGCGTGAATAAATCCGTCTTAGGTCACAGCCGACCAACAGCCAGCCCCCCTCAGAGCTAGCCTGGCTAACGTTAGCTCTTAGCATTTTCAGTTAGCCCAGGTCTGCTGTAAACAGAGTAAGACAGTTTGTTTAGCTAAAGCCAAAACGTGTGTGGAAGTGAAGCTCTGCACTGGAGTGGTGCATTCAGTGTGCTACCCCGTCAGAAATGCAGGACTTCAGCTGACAGGCTAGCCTTTACCTACACTAATCCCGTGAGGCCTGTGCGTCCCCGGCCCAAAGTTGACGGCTAAATGCGAGCTATAGAGCCTTGCGTCGGTCAGTTGTGAGTGGAGGCTCGGCCCGTCCCCGCCTCCCTGCCCGCCTCCTGTTTACCCACAGCTAATACTACGCCGTTATAGCTAGCAGGGCAGGCTAACTCAAGTACCTACCTCGCTTATCGAGGTCGTAACCGACCACTAAAAAGTAGTCGGCGAGCCTGGCCATCTTTGGAGCTCACGGCGACAGGCCTTTCTCGCTAGATCCTCCGCTCTTCTGGTCGTCACTAGTCCATTTACGTCCAACCAGCGATAGACACATCACGGGCGACAGTAGCATCCTTCCAGCTGCACCCCGCCGCCATACTGTCAGTCTGCCTTGCCCTGACAGCGAGGAGCCGCGAGTCTGCGCACTGAGGGACTTCCAGGGAGGGGCTGCTCGGCAGGAATGTCCCTTGTGAGGAGCCAAACCAGCTCAGGGGCCACAAGTCTGACCAAAGCCTATAATAAACCCAACGGTACGGTCGCTAGAGGGGTGAAAAGTGGTGACAACTGAAGCAGCATTAAACTGAAGAGGACCCAGTGGGTTTGCTTTATTTTAGCAGCATCAGTTCGGAGGGGCCCAGAGTGGTTCCATGTTGCAGTCCCTCTGGAGAGAAGATGCTGTCCATAACAACAAAAAGGTTAAACATTTGATAATGACATTTGATGCTTCAGTGAGTTAAATCAGGTGCATGGTTAACACTCATTTAATCATTAAGGATGCATGATTAATGTCAGAATCCTGTAAACCCATCAGGGCTGTTAGGGACTTTCATTCAGGGTGGGGGTTTGACAGTTAGAACATGCTCAACCAAAGAAACTAAACTACTAAATTTGGCACCTTGTTGAGGTGCAGTTTGAGCCTTTCTCCTCCTAGTAGATACAGGGAGGGGCAGCATGGCAGCAGGGGGGGCCACTGCAAGTCTGGCCTCAAACTGGACGGGATGAATGACCTGTGACGTACAGAATGGAGTCCTGCCACCCACAGAATGTACTGGTTGTTAAATAGGTGTATCAAGTCTTGTATGATTCTTTGCCCTGGATAAAGTAACTGACATAGTGATTGTTGATGTAGTAAAAGTATTGACCACTTATTGTAGAGGGGTGGGGTGCTTTTACAGGCAGAGTTTTGTTCAGTTTGATGTTTGTCCCAACTTTTATATAATGCATGTACACAAGAATGACATTCAGGAAGATGTAGCCATGTCACACATTGATGTGTTATTTGTGCTTTTTTTTTTTGGTCTCAACCAGAAAGAGATTGGGTTAAAGTCTGTAAAGGTTTAGCTGTAATATATTCTGTGTGTGTTGTAGCCTGGACTTTGACGGATAGTGTGGATCACGTAACGCCATTCAAATGACCAGACTGAGTGATGTAGTCATTCAGGGGCACCGTTCAGGTCAAAATTAAAATTCTGCCAATAACTGGAGTACTCAGCCCCTGAGTTTTATAGATGTCCAAACACACAGCCATAATGCAAAACCACTTTAGTTAATGGAGCATCCTTTCACAGCTTCAAGAAACATAAAATGTCAAAGAAATCGATTTCACCAAACTCCTTAGGCAGCATTAATCCAAGCTTCTGCTGCCGACTCCAATATTCAACTCTTGTCTCACATATTGTCGCCACCGACAGTCCTCACTGAGGAAAATGTAGTGCATTATCTGAAAAGGGCTGAACTTTTGGCCGTGAAACACTTACACTATGTAAGGCTAGAGAAAACCTTGGCACAGTGCTGTAGTGTCACTTTGGATAGGCAGATAACGTTTCAATGGGATGTGAGGAAGGCCTGATGGCCCACATCCGTGTGGCCTGTCCTTGGCTGTCAGCACTGTAACAGCCTCGAGAGAATTCCAACACTTCCTGCGCTGCGACCTTTGACCTAAAGTACTTATCGCTCTGTGGTTGAAAACAGTCCCGAGCATGAGATGTCACATTTCTCTTGAAGATCTTTGTTTTCTAATCACACATTAACAACTCATCTCCCTCCTTTCTCACACAGTTATCTGTGACTCTTCTGACAACTAAACCTATCAACAGGATCTAACATGCATCTGAAGCCACTTTGTGAATACTGTTTTGAGAGATAGACTGAGGTCACCGCTGTGGTTTAGATTCTTACAGTTGACGTTAACTGTATCTAAACCTTGACAAGGTGCCAGAGAGACAGACATTTGGTGAGAGACAGACCAGAGTTACTCAGTCTCTCCCACAGGACACAGATACTCGTGGTTACAAAGTTATCTTTGCTACACAAACTTGAATTCTGAAAATGTCCACGTGCTTCGTTACCGCTAATGTCGCCTTTTTTTAGTTTATTAAGTATGTTGTGCATTTGAGTGGTTTCAGCTGGATCCTGTCCTCTAGTTGTTCCTTTTTTTTCATCTGCAAAAAGATGATGCACAGAAATATTTTGCATTCATGCGGCAAGTTATGTTTAGTCAAAGATACCAGAGCAGCATACAGAAGATGCACTGAATGAGAGTACAGTGGAGCAGTGGTGAAGTACAGTTAATGAAGTACTGAACTCAAGTAAAACTTTGAGTGAGTTCTGGGTCTGCCCGGGGGTCTTCTGCCAGTGGGACATGACGAGAAGACCACCAAGGGGAGGCACCCCAACACCCCGACCAGATGCCCAAATCACCTCAACTAGCTCCCTTCAACGTGAAGGAGCAGTGGCTCTACTCTGAGCCCCTCCAGATGTCTGAGCTCCTCACCCTGTCTCTAAAGCTGAGCCCAGACACCCTGCAGAGGAAATCATGGCTGTTGGTGACTGTAGAGCATTGTGGCTCTCACAACAGTTCGATATAGCACCCACAATACTGCTGATGCTGCTGACTAATCCGTCTGACCCCGAGACATTTGAACTCCATTGCTTTGGGAGGCAACTCACTCCCAACCCGCAGGGGACAATCCACCATTTTTCGACAGAGAACCATGGTCTCAGACTTGGAGGTGCTGACTCTCACTTCGATCGCTTCACACTGGTGTATGCTGGAGGTCCCGGTTTGAGGAAGCCAACAGGACGCGATGTTCTCCTCTCCTTGAGATCCTCAAAAATGTTGTGTACAAAATACACAATGTAGAAAATCTGAGCTCACTATAATCCATGTGGTAGTCATGGTTTTCCAACATGAGCTGAAAGCAGCATTGACAGGAAGAAGTGTAAGATAACAACACAAATGCAAAGCTACACTTTTCTTGGTAATATGAGTGTGTGTTCCAACTTTGCTATTTTAGTATTCTGTCCTCCTTTTGTCACTTTTCATTTCTAGGAATGAAGAAGAAGAAGAAGAAGAAATCAGTTAAATCAGCCATGCCGTCACTGACTGTCTTTTTCACACATGCACCCCAATCATAGCACAAACCTCACTGCAGGATGCAACCACCATGTGACTTCCTGCAGACAGGAAGTGGTTTGAAGGCCTCTCGCACATCACTGCTCTTCATGGGGCTTTTCCAGCAGTTGAATTCTCCTCTGCTCAGGTGAAGCATAGCGCGTGAAAACACTTGATTAAGCAGGCATCACTCCCCTAGAGCCAACGGCAGCGGTGTTTTAACCTGATACTGAGCTACACTGTATTTTGTGGTGAATGATAAACCATACGCAAACACACAGACTTCCCTGTCTCATGTATCTCCCTGATGTAATTGTAGCTTCTGTTTTTCTGCATACGCAAAGGCAATGTGGCAAAAGGCTGTGTGTACACTAAACTGCTGTAATGTGTAACTAATGTGTTTTTACCCAAAACATGCGAGGAAGATGATCACAGTCAGTGCTACATGACGGTGTCGGGTATTCAGCAAGGAGTGTACAAGCAGTTTAGTATCAGACTTTCATAAAAGTTTGGGGGATTTGTGAGAGACAGGAAGTACATTCGAAATAGAATCAGTAGAGGCTGAGATATGCTCATCGTTAGTATTGGTGAAACTATGGATCCTACACTTCCCATAACACTACTTGATAGTGACTTATCACGGTAGAACGTTTGTGATCGTGTGAGATCCCAATGCTCACAGTAAGGCGCTGATTGATAAATGCTGTTGTCTTTCAGGACACAGTCGCAGTCAACGTCACCTAACGTGCAATTAAAGCAGAACATTTAACACTAAGAGGCCTTCGGGGCTTTCAGCAGCAGGCAGCGATGGTGATACTATGGAAACCATTCGTTTCTACACGATCTGTGTGTGGGATGCTATGCAGAGAGCGTGCAGAGAGACAGGAAAGATGTCAGTGGGGCCGGGCCACCTGAACCTTATTCTGCTACGACTGCATGTATTCAACACAGTGTATGAGCAAGGCTGACACCCACAGGGCGTTGAATACATGATGCAGAACTCTCATTTATGCTCCGTAAGTTACAATCTTGCCCTGACGGATAAGCGGTATAGATAGTGGATGGAAGTTACCATCTTTGTTGTATCTTTGCTCTTGTAGTCAGGTGGTGTTAGTGTGTAGTGTTATATCGACAGGGATCCACCCTGTCGACGTGTCCTTAATGAGGCAGTGAGTCCCACAAGATGACCAAGAGTGTGTGGAGTCCATCAAATGATATCCATACGTGATTGTTGGGCATTGATGTGCTGCTATAAAGCCCTCAGGGATTTGCTACCATTCAGCCAAAAGATCATTATTGAGATCCATCAGTGATGTCGGTGATGAGTTTGTCTCAAAGGTGCTGGATGGGGATGAGGTCTATGTGCAGGACAGTCAGGCTCTTCCACAGCAAACTGGGCGAATCATTTCTTTATGGAGCGGCTTTGTGCGTGTGGAAGCTCAGTCTCCTTCATTAGGCACTGTGATCTCTGCTGTTATCAGCCTCTTCTGCCCTTCGCCATCATCTTTCCCACACTGAAATCCAATCCCTCATTTGTTCACAAAACTGGCAGAACACTGTACTGTTTAGTTCCCTCCTCCGGGTCTCCTCCCACACACACCACTGCACTGGTGAGCAGCCATGCCAAACAAACTTGACTGAGAGGGCTCGGACAGAGACAACAAGCCATTCAAACAAACTCTGTTGTTCACCATCTCAAAGAGGCAATGTAAACAAAGTTTAACTAAGCAGCCCAGAGGATGCTAACAGCACGGGAGAAAATGTGGGAAAATGGAAGGATGTTTTTAAATTGACATCTTCTTTGGGGCTTAACAGTGACCTGTGCAACAATTATTTTAAAATTCGAGACTACGCCCTGATATCATGTCCGTTTTTGTTGTCCAAATATACTGATAAACGATATCTGTTTTGTATTTGGGAGGTTAAGTCAGGCTGGTCCTCATGGGAAGCACCATAACAGATCCACTCTCAGCAGGCGCAGCTGGGCAGTGGATTCTGTTGATGTGACATGAAGTTCACTAGGGGGCAGCAACCATTAGACTACCACACAGTAGCGCCTGATGGGTTAGACTCAAGTCGGTGAGACAAGCTTGGTTTAAATTAAGTCCAAACCCACAACAGACAACACAGATATAATAGTCAGTTTAGAAAAGCTACAGTTTATGTCCATTATCTCTGACTGTGTCACTTATTTGTACAAGGAGGCAGGAGGGAGGAGGGAGTGGAGGGTGTGCTCCTAAGGTGTGGACTGGAATCAGGACTAAATAAACAAATACAAACAAGAGCACGAACAAGCTCAAATGTTACAAATATCGAGGTAAAATGTGGCTTTCGATGATCAGCAGGGAGGATGAAACAGCGAAGGATGAAAAGATCTGTTAGGAGGCACACGATGTAGCAGCAGGAACTGGACACGCTGTTATACATGAGCCTCTAGTTTCCCTTCTGCCTGAGGAGCCCGTCATCCTCCCCAGACCTGCAGGTGTGTTTGTATGTGAAGGCCTTCAGCTCAGCCGCCTCAGGTCACACTGCCTCTGCTGGAATGATTCATTAGTTTGGTATCATAAACGGCACCGAGCTGCTGTTTCACGTTAACCCCCTAAAACACAACACAGCACGCGTCTCTACACGTGCTGAAGATGTTAACTACAAGTTAAAGTTAAAGGGTTGGTTCAATCAAATTGTCACACACTGTACTCTCTACCAGATGGGTATTAATCCACCGCTGAGCAATGTTTCCTCCTGTTTGAATAATTTCACTAAATCAGTGCCCAGGTATTTTATAGTGAGATGCCGACTTCGGACAGTTCATCAAGTGCCGGAGCAGAAACTTCAACAACTGCATGAAGCAACAAGCAACATTCTTCCTGAACTTTAAAGCCTGTTCGAGTCCCCTTCGCTACGGTCAGTGTTGTTGTCATCACGCCTAATGAGACAGCACTGCTTGTTTGCACTGTTTACACAAGCTTCACATTAACACAGAGCAGACAGACAGCACCACACAAGCGAGCGAAGGTCCCTCTGCTCTTTGATCACTTGACTACATCCCGGGTTTCAAAGCCCCAGATGGCGGCTCTTTTCAAACCGTCCTGTGCCACGTTTCGGCGGCTCCACGGGGTACTCCCTCATGTTCGCTAATTGCAGCCTAAAACAAAAGTAAAACCAGTGCATGATTGAGAGATCAAACCCGGCGGGAAGCCTGTGTTCAGAGACCAGCGGGGAGCGATTCATTGGCTGCTGTCGCATGCCAGAGAACTCTTACATAAACGGGTCAGAACCAGTGAAGAAGTGACCTGTTTCCACAGCCAGGTCAGTGTGAGAAATGAGTTACTATCAGCTGTCTGTGTAGGGAAATGTTTCATGAAGCGTGGCGTCATCACAGTCAAATCAATAGGTACCACTAAGTACAATGGGTACCAACAGGTCAGTGTGCAGTATCCATTCTGAACCAGTCAACTCTAACCTTAACTCTAGCCCTAAACCAAGGAGGTAGTCGAAGGTCTGGAGTGCACTCACTTGACAACACAACCCAAATTGGCTTGAAAGTGAAGCCAAACCAAAGGCTGTGAGGCTTCTTTCATTACAACCAAACCAGGATTAGTCTGTCGCTGGCAGGTCATGCTGTGGCACAAACGCTGATGGTATTATAACTACTGAGAAACTCCACGAGATGATCAAAGAACGGCCTGAGCAGAGGCGAGCTGTAAGATGATAGCGGCAGGGGTGAGAAGTTGGCAACTCTCACTGACGAATCTGTCTGGGCAGATATCACTCACGCAGCACTTCACATTAAACGCTGGCCAGCGTAGCACACAAGGCTCCAATCCTGAGTTGGCAACAACTACACAACACGATACACAGAATCCATGATGCTCTTATCATGTTCTCACTGTTACAAATCGTGGATTTGGGATGTTTATTGCGTCCAAAGAGTTAGATTACTGCTTTTACTCTGGTGGCCTAACTTAACCAGGAGTTGTAGAAACTGGGCTCAGTGATTTGATTGTTTGATTGCTGTAGGTTGTCTGCTGTCTTAGTCCTTTACTCATATCAAACTCCTTCTGTAGCTCCTGGAGATATGACAGTATTACATGATGCAATGAAGGTTTCCCTTGTTAATACAAAGGAAGAAGAAAAAAAATCGAAATGATAGACAAGCAATGGCTCTTTTCTATCGTCCCCCACGTCGTTATTATCTGAATTTTTTTTTTTTTTGTTTTGTTGCAAAAACCCACAAATCTTTGTAACGCTGCAAGACCTTTCTAGAAAAAACAGTAACACACAAAACAAGTTTGACCCACTTCCCAACTTGTTGCAGTGTTTCCTAACCCCGGCAGTCAGACATGCTCTGTGTCCTCCTCTTTTAATAAAAGATTAACCCATGATTATACGAGTGGGAAATATTGCATAACATCATTTACTGTCTTATTATTATAATGTGTTTTGGATTATATCGTATTATTAGATATGATTGTTGACATTTGCATATTATTGCATTTTTACTGCGCATTTGTCAGAGTTAATCATTTTCTGTACTGCTTTGGTAATGTAGGTTTCTGCTCTGCCATGCCAATAAAGTTTATTTGAATTGGAATAGTAAGTGAAAATAAAAGGATAAGGAGACACAGATGGGGGTTTGTCTAGCTATTCTCAGCTGAAAATCCTTTGCAGTGGCAGGCCTGCTGATTTTAACAGGAGCAAACAGACAAATAACAAACACTGCATCCTTAACATTTTTCATGGAGTCTCTGTTGTTGTTTCTCTCGTTCATGGACGTGTCTGTCCAGTACCGGGAAAGGCATCCACTCAGCTGGGGACACAGCCCCCCCCCCTCGACATGCTTTCTTGGAAATGAATGTTACATATCCACATTTTAGGCGGGATCAGGTGTGTGTGTGTGTGTGTGTGTGTGTTCCTCAATCATTCAAGTAAGAAAGGAAGGTGGGGACTTGGACTCGGTACAAAAATCCTCACGAATGAGATTAAATAAACTGCATAGGATCTGAGTCATTAAACCGAGTTGTACGATGCATGTGTAGACCTGTGACACATCTGGCGTAAGGGATTTCAAAACACAACTGAAAGTGGTGGAAATTTATCAATGGTGCTCCATGATTGGACTGTAAGTGTGACTTGGCAAACAGTTGTGGGGGTTCTGAGAAGATTCCTGTATTTCTGCCTATCTGTCTCACACACTTGGCTGACAGGAATGATAAGAGATAGGAGAGGGGCTTGGCCAGAGAGACAGACTGCTCAAGAAATTCATGAAAATTAGGCTATTTTCCTGAGTAGGCACGTGGTGGATTATGATAGCTTGAAGACTTTTGCGCTGAATAGTACTAAATTAATCCTGACAGGTATCCTCAGCATCCTGACCTACCAGGGCTATGGCTCTGGGGGGCTACTAGTGTTTCTGTGGTGCTGGACTGTGACTCTACGGTGACCTCTTATGTAGTTTTTTCTATTTAAGAAATCCCTACACTATATTCTAATCTTCCTAGTGGGACCTGTAATGCCGTGTTGCTTAATTTACTGTATGATGTCACTGTAATATTCCTATAAAACTCCTGAGACACGACAGCGAGTCTGCGCTGCTCAGCGCTCATCTTACAATCAACATGACATTCTGTGCTTTACGGTCTAGATAAGCAACACCAGCAACACCGTGGAACTTTTTTTATTTGTTGGTTTTATTATTATAATTATTATTATTACTAATACACCACAGTTAAAATTAGCACCTGTTTTGTTTGGTGCCAAGCAAAGGAGACAAAACACAAAAAACTCATTCTGTGATGTAGTTTATTGAGAGCACAGGAGCAGTCAGTAGCTGCTGGAAGTCTTCCCTGCCACATCAGAGTGGTGTTGCAGCACCTTGAACTCAGAAATTGCCCACCGGCACTTGAGTCAGTGAACTCCTCCCACTCACTATTTAACCTCCATGGGAGCAGGACTCAGCTGCACTCAGCAGAACCTGGTCTTGACCAACACGTTTGGATTCATGGGAGAGAGAGAAAAAAAGCTTGGAGCTAAAACCGGACTGTGAGCAGCAGAAGGTAGGTTATTCACAGATTGGGACAGTTTACACACACAAGTGTTTGCAAAATGGATTGAGGCTGCATTTTTGGGTGTTGTCAGGAGAAAGAGGAGTCCTCCTCTGTGTGCTGAAGCAGAGGGCACTGGATGGTGTGTGTGTGTGTGTGTGTGTGTGTGTGTGTGTGTGTGTGTGGAGGTTTCACATGAATGCAGTGAAGGGGGCTGCGAGCAACAGGTTACCTGACCGTGCATCACTTCTGCTTCCCCCACAGAGTTCATCAGCAAAGCCCCCTCCAAGCCTGGATATCTGAACCACCAGCCTTCAGGAGCACCTTTCTATTCTTTTTTTTCTTTTTTCTTTTTTCTTGTGTATTCCCACTCTTGGTGGGGTTTACACTTTGCCCAGTCCGTGCGGCCATCCCGTCCGTCCCTGCGGGGGTGTGAGGCAGACAGTTGGCCCGGAGATGCGGTCCCTTTTCCCGTTGACTGTGTGTTGCATCAGCCTGGTCTCCCTCCAGCAGCTGCTGGCTCTGCCGGCGGAGGAGCGTCCCGACAGCAGCAGGTAGGACCCGCGCACTCCCCGCGCTCTGGGATGGGACCAGAGGCTCCAGGGCTCCGCTGATTGGCTGAACTCTTAATCATAAGAAATAATAAGCAGCATTGCAGGTCATGTCAGAGCTGCCTGGACTCATTATGACATGTACAGTAGCCCCATTAGGTGTTTAGGTGTGTGTTTCCAGTGTGACAGCTCCAAACCTTTTAAAAGCTAATGTCCTTTTCAGAGTTTAAAGGCTCATTTCCCCAAATGTCAGCAGCCATAAACCACAGACGTGACATTAGCATTCCTGAGACTTTCACCCTTATTGTTTGAGGTTACTGTTGGTTAACTGCAGACTGAATCATTCAGCCTGATTAATCACAGCAGGGTTACTGTGTGTAAAAGTGAAAGTGCTGTGCTGTTGTGTCGGACAGATAGTGGATAGTGCAGCCTGCAAGGTCGAAGCCTTTCCCGTGCTACAATAAAACACTTTATCTGCCCTGAGAGAAGCCCTGCTGGAGAGAGGCACGTCAGCCATGGAGGGTGGCAGCCTGCTGCCTCACAGCCAGACGCCCCCCTCTTATTTCACACATTCAATAGACCTGACCACAAGAAAGCCCATTTTATTTCTAAGTCATGTAGCCTGACAGTGTTTAGAGGGAGTTTTAGTTTTACTGTCATTCTTCCTGTTGGTAATGTATAAAGTAGGCTAAGGTTTAAAGGAAGTGGTCATGAGGTCCTGCAGGTTAATCTATGAGATGGGAACTAAAGTGTGAGATGTGTCGCTCGTCACAGCAGCTCTACAGGAGATGTGACCCGTTTCTGATTCAGTTCATTGGCTCTGATGATCTGTCTGCTTCTCTGCTTCTTCTCCTTCCTCCACCTCTGCATCCGTCAGTCCTCACATGAGTAATTATAGAGCTTCTGTTTGCTTTATTCTATACGGAAAACTGTTATTTTCTAGGTGGGAAAACCAGTTTGTCTCTATGAATAGCCGGGCCAGAAATACAGACCGTTGTAAAGGATCATGTGAGGAACAGAGTGGCACCTGTACTTTTCCACCCCTTAAGTGGCAGAGCTTTATTCACAAAGCCCTGCATAAAATATTAGGCAACAGCACAACAACCGGTGTGATTACTCACAGTCCGCCAAACACACACGCACACACTCACACACACACACACACACACACGCACAGAGTACACACTACTCACACTGATGTGTGAGGGAGGCCTGCCTGCACGGCCAGCGATGCAATCGCTGTGTGGAGTTGCTTTGGTGGGGAGCAGTGAGAGAGGTGGATGAGTTGGTGCGTGAATGCCCTCTTCTGGTGGATTTTGGATCCACAGCTGCTGGAAGGAGACTCAGTGTTGGGTGTAGGGTAGGGACCCTGGACAAAATCCAGCGTGGGGCCCCCGAGGGCCTGCTCTGACCATTCTCTACAATCCACCGTGCCCAAGTCTCTTAAACTGCATCCTCGTTTTTCTCACTTGCATGTCCTCAGTAGCATTATGTGAAGCGATGTCCGTGTTTGATAAAAGCAGCAGCTGATCAGCGGTGAACAATCTTCGCTCTGTGTTTATACTGTGGACTGAGAGGTCAGGACTGGCATTCCTACTCATTCCTACTGGCAGAACAGCGTTCTATGGTTTATTCAGCATATGCATCTGTATGTATTGATATTCTGATCGTGAAGTTGTTATCTAATAACCCAGAATATTATTCTGTTGTCACTTGAACATGCTGAGGAATGATCAGCCTCACGTGGGACGGAATTGAAAAGATTGATGTGGAAAATAAGATGAAAAATCTTCCTGATAAAGAAAGTCGTCTGGCGCTCCTCTGTCTTTAAGACCTACAATGAACACGCACTTTTCACTCAACGGTGAATCAGAAAACAAATAAATCCTAGAGAACGTGGCAGTGAGACACTGTAAACCCTGCTGTCACCAGCACGGGTCATCGCTGCTGTCCTCTGTCACCCATGCAGCAGTGGAGTGGGGTTTGTATGTACAAATGTATTAGCTGTATGAGCAGACTCCCACATATCTCACCAAAACATTCAGTAATGCTGCAGATCCAACAGCTGTCTGTTTTATTTGTCTTCCACTGGTCGTTCTGCAATTGTCGATTGAGTTTTTTCCACATTGCAACAACAGTAAAATCTAAATCTCATCAGGGCGGTTTGACCTAAACCCAGTGGTTTAGGTATTGTGGAGCATGTAAATCCACTCCCTGAGGGCCTGTGGCTGGGAAGACCTTTAACACTGTAGCTGATCACTATCTATACAAATAAGGGGGATGTCTCCATATTTGTATAGATAGTGACAAAACAGCGAGAGGTCTCCCTCCCTCAAAACCGCACATCTCTCGTAAATGTCCGGTGTGGCTTTTACTAGGACAGTAAAGTCTCCCTCCTCTGCTCCCTCCATGGAGCACATCCCGTTCTGTTACCATCAGATGCTGACAGCACGATATCAACAGACACGACTGCTCTACATTTTCTGGTCCTGTTGGACGCTGAGTGTGCCTCAGCTCAGATGTCTGCCATTCCTTCCCTGTTCTGTGTTTGAGTCCATGCTGTCCCTTTGTGTCCTGATAAGGACACGACAAAATCCCACTAAGACGTTGTAACAGAGCCTGACAGGCGCTTTCCAAACATGGAGAAATTGCATATTCTTGGGATCACACGCAACGCATACCCTTCATTGTCGTTTTACATAACGTCTTGTGGGTTTTTTTTTTGCATGGAAAAATAGCCGGGGTACACAGCCAAACAACAAGTTAAATATGGCTTTAGCAGCGAAGCGGCTTTACAATACAGATTCCAGAAGTGGGAAGCAGCTCATTGCTGCAAGACGGAGACACGGAAAGCTGATTTGCGGTCAAGCTTTTGTTACATCGACCCGCTCGGCCTGTGCTCCGTCTGCCCCAGGGTACAAGGACATGACACATCAGTCTGTGTGTAAGTTTGAAACTTTTTTCAAGGCCAAATAAAGTCACGTTTTCCTCCAAACGACTTGTTAAATAAATGAACCCACTTGCTTCAGACGTCCGACAAAGATACTCTTAACATAACATTTACCTGAGAGACAGCCTGAATTCATCTCACACAGGGTGGCTTCCTGTCTTGTTGATGTTCCTTGAGCCAGTCCACACATGCAGTTGGCTTTGGTTTCATCTTCTTGATTTGCTATCTGTATTCTGACATGTTTACTCCTTATCAAGGAACAACAAGAGCATGGCTCTCTCTTTTTGCCCTCATATATACATACATTCTCAGAAAACCTCTTTATGCTGGCAGAATGATTGAAAGCAGGATTGCCTCTGTTATGAATCATCTCAAGAGAGGTCTCTGCTTGTGTGTTTCCTTTGATTCGTTGGTTGTTGTAAACAGGAATTTTAGCTTGGACTGCGGAGAGATGTATGTATGGTATAAACAGTCGAATGGATCCATGGGGGTCAATCTGACCAAACCCTGAAGTTGAGGAGGGCGAGGAGGAGCTGCAACCATGCAGGCAGAGAATTCCACTGTGGATTAATGGCTAAGACCTGAATTCCAGCTTCCACATCCAAACAGAGCAGGTTTCCACTCCGCACAGAAAGCCACACCACTGTGGAGGCCTTGTGCATGTGGTATACGGCGTATATGTGTATATATATACACTGTTGCCCATAAAGTTGGAATAATTGTTCAATGCCCCCAATCTTGTTAAAGCCTGAATCCACAGTCTGCAAAGGTTCATTGTGGTTTAAGTTTCACTGGGATATGTTTGGAAGAGTTTGATCAATAAAGTTGAGAAGATATAAACTTTATTTATCAAGAATAAATCACATTGTCACAATCATTTCATGAGAAGAGGTGAAAAACATTTGATTCTGACTTTATGGGCAACAGTGTATATATATATATATATATATATATATATATATATATATATATATATATATATATAAGGGGAGAAGCTTATAGTGGTGTGTGGATCAGAAGGTTTAAGGGAAACAAGCACAGCCTGCTGTTGTTTGATGTCGGTCTATTCGCTCTGTGAAGATGTGGTTTTGGTGTTTTTTACCTTTGTTGAATAGTTGCAGTGAAAAGGCAGACAGGAAGTAGGGGGGAGGGGCCGTATGAAAGACAACAAAAGTCACTGTCTGGAATCGATCCGGCAAGGGATGCGACCACAAGGCCAATGCATATCCATGTAATAAACTGGCTGTACAAAGTATGTCCAGTTTTACTGACATAAAGAAAATCACAGCCCACTTACGGGGTTATGAAAGCAGAACTGTTCCCGAACAAGTGAGACCAGTGTTCAGTGTGACATAAATCACCTTTCCTTTATTTCAGTCCTGCTTCCTGCTAACAACAATCTCCCCACTGTTACCTAGTGAGAGATTATAAATGAATGTGCCATATTTACTGTTGATGAAGGCTACCGTTGGTAGGTTTCAGCCTCTCTGGTAATCATGTAGTGCAGTGTTTCCCAAACCTGCCCCCTGCCCTGCATGTTTTAGATGTTTCCTGTGCAAACATACCTGATTGACATGACTGAGTCGTTACAGGCTTCTGCTGAGCTTGATGGTGAGCTGATCATGTCAAGAGGCTACGAGCAGCATGGTACTGGGGTCAGGGTCTGGGAGGCTGACCCTCTGCGGGGAGGGTTAGTGTAGCAGCTGAAGTTTGCCATCGACATGTGGAGACTCCTGCTTCGAGTGCCCCCATGGTTAATATGAAAGAAAAACCAAACAAGGAAGCACAAAGGGATCAGCTTGGCCTGTTGTCGAACTGTAAAATCCGTAGAAATCATCTTCAGCCAAAGGAATTTTAGTTTAAAGCCCTTAAACTGAGACCATGCAAGGCATCGGAAGCCATAGTGGGCTGAACAATTACAGACAAAGCAGCTTGGGTATCTTTGATCGTCTGCCAATCATGGAAACCTCCATTACTGTCACGTTGTGGGATTAGGCTTGTGACAGCCAAGTTAGTCTTGTTAGCGCTAATGTGACACAGGGAAAGAGTCTCTACTGCGAGACCCTTTGAACTTCTGGAAGAAAAGCATAGCAGTCCAACGTGTTTCTGAGGACCATGTAACTGGAGCTGTTTCGGGGGAGGCAGGCTTGCTTGGCCTTTGCTTTGCCCACCGTGTTACCCCTGTAACATAAAATATGACACTGGTGTCATGTTACAGTCTGTTTCCTACAGGGTTCACATCAGGGTTCACATCAGGGTTCACATCAGGGTTTACATCAGGGTTCACACAGCAGAAACTCTAATAAATAAACAAACTGAGATTTTCAAACTGGGCAACTTCTCTGGGCTTCTAGACCCTTTAGGGCCCAAAGGCTCCAGGTTTGTTGTATCTTACTGTACCGCTGTACTGTCAAAGCACCTTAGAAACTGGAATGATAGGGTCCGTTCCGTTAAGAAGACAACTGCATTATTACCTATTGGGGGTGCAGGTAAACGGGGGCCCACAGGTAACTTTTAACAGTGGAGCCTCCTCATGGGTTGATCCAGCAGAAGTCTCTCCACATTAAACAAGATGAGGGTCTTTCACATCCAGGATCCAAATGACTAAAAAGGAGGAGTCATCCACATGAAGTTAGAGTAGGCATCACATCACCGACTTTAAATCCATCCTTAAAACAGTTTTGTGATTGGGCTACGTAATGTTACATACTGTGGAAATGTGTAGCAGAAAGGGGCCGACATGGGTCGGGGCCACCACTGCTGCCGTGTGACCCTTGTGAATAGCTTTTCTTGTGCAATTAAGTATGACTTTCACTGTACAGACCAGGTGGGTGGAACTTGGTGATGTGGCACCATGGCACACTGAGCCAGTCCTGGAAATAGTGCTCGCCTCTTTCTGTGGTCTGGCATGACACAGCTATTTATTCAGCCACAGCCACCGTTGGACAGCAGGTCTCCTACAAGCAACCAGGCCTGCCAGCAGGGTGCCAGCAGCTGAACTTGCTGAATAAATCAAAAGCTTCACATTTCACAGAGTAATCCCGAAGCCACCACAACACGGCCTGTCAGAGAGGCCATCTGCTGTCTCATCTTGTCAAGACTGAGTTCATGGTGAAATAACACCAAGTCAGCGTTTCACAAGTGGAACACACTTTTTTAGATCAACCTTGGCTTCTGCCTCCTAGAACATGGGAAAATAGCACCAAACCTGAGGCAGTGGAAGAATTTTTCCTTTGACTCAGAAAAGCAAACGGCAGATATCCTCGCTCTGATGTTGTAATTAAAAGGGATATTAAAGAAGAATCTCTTGCTGACATTCAACGTTATCATCATATTCATCCAGTCACTGCCAGGTGCAAAAGCACTTTTCCTGTTTACTCCTCGGCGACCTTGACGTTGGTGATGAGCTAACATTCAGGGACCCGAGTCACGCAGTGCTGTGCAAACACAGCGGTGACAGTTCAGCGAGGAGCTGCGGGGTCAAGTTGTGAGAAGCGACTGTCTTTGTCAAACAATGAACAGATGGCGAGTTGGTCTGCGCTGTGTTTGCTGAACGGCCTGTTCCCGCTGGTCCACCGCACTCTGCAGCCCGTCCATCTTAACAGCTCATTTAGCCTGATGTCAGTCTCCGAACCACAGGGCCTTTTCTCCCAAACTACAAAAACATGTTGTTTGTTTAATTCTAGTTAAGTGATTAAGTGATACGCTTTATCACTGATATTGAAAACATTGCAGAACAAGGTTTATTTAATCCTGAAAGCAAATGATGTGAACTGATCTAACGCCTTGTTTAATTTCTCATGTCCTCTGGAGCCCACCAGGACCACTGAGACATGGCTGGCCAGGAAAAATCCCCCATGGCTACTGTTAAAACCAGCTGGGCATTAAAATGCAGTGAGGTGCAGGTTTTCGTTGTATAATGTAATAAGTTGCAAGGCCAACCCTGAGCACATGTTGTTTTAGGCAACATGTGAAAAGCCAATAACTTTTATGTCGTGCATTAAGAGATGAGCATGGCGTCCACACGGATGGGCGTCTGTGCACAGAGCCGTGCTGAGTTCAGACAGAAGGCGAAAATGATTTGTTTATCAAAGCTGCTTTGTACGGCTAATCGGATTTCTGCAGAATTACCAGTGCCCTTACAACATTAGTTGTTATAGTAACAATGCTGGCGGGTGCACCCACGACTAAAGCTCTTTTTATCTAAAAACCATTTTTGTCCTCATCATATCCCCGTCCCATCCTTCTGTGCAGCAGCAATTAAGAGAGGTTTTTTTTAGATTCATTTTATCATTAGCCATGCTAGCTGGGAATGGTAATACTTTTTTCTAAAGATGTCTTTTTTCTCCTCAGGTTGGGCCTCCTCAATAAGCTCATCAACCAGAGAGAGGATAAAGCCTCAACATCAGGAAGCCAGACTCACATCTCTGTCCCCTCTTCAGCCCCCAGCCAGTCCCCACAATGGCCGCCGGGTTTCCTGAGACACCAACCAGCTTCTGGAGTGAGAAGAGCCTCGTCGAGCCTGGCGTGGGCACGGCACACTGAAGTCTCACAGGCCAAGAGGAGGGCGCTGAGAGTTCGCCGCCATGCCCACTCTGCATCACGAGGTGGGCACCACTACCCCCACCACGCCCAGTTGATGAGAGTGGGTTGCGTTCTGGGAACCTGCCAAGTGCAGAATCTCAGCCACCGGCTCTATCAGCTCATTGGTCAGAGCGGCAGGGAAGACTCGTCCCCCATCAACCCCAGGAGCCCCCATAGTTACGGATGAGTCAGCTGACACCTCCGAACACCAACAGCAAGTCTATCTATATCTCCATTTATTTATCTCCTAATGTATTATTGTAGCCTTTGAATTAGACTTTAGAGATATAGTCCATTTGCTTATCTATCTCAAAATGACAGTTATCCTCCTCATAAAGGACCGCTGTGCCTCTGGCTGTAAAGACTCAAGTTCAAGATCATAACTGAAATATCTTTGAAGCCCCCAGTTTGAGCTCCCCCACCGTCCTGAGAACATTTGAACGTTCTGAAGGACATTCAAGTCTCGCCAAAGTCTTTTTGGTTCTTAATCCTGTTAATGTAAGAATGAAGGCTTGTCCTCAACACCATCCAGTGGCCTGGTCCTGCCTGCCAACTGACCTCCCCAGGGGTGGTTATCCTGCGGCTCATTGATCAAACACTTAAGCCACTAATGTGGATTTCAACCTACACTCAGAGCCAGAGCCCAGTCAAAACCAATGTATTCCCAAAGACCTCGTAAATGACCCAATGAACCCTTTCCCCTCTATTTGTATGCCCCCTTTTTGTCAACTTTGGAACTCCCAGGTCATTTCACAACTGCATATACAACTTCAGTATGAACACTGACATCCCTGGAGTATTCCACAAGCTTTCAGTTGAGCTGGGAATTCGTCACTCAGCTGGACTTTGTGTTTCAGGACCACAGTTTACACTCAAAACCAGCCACAGCACTCGGGTTACACCCGAGTTTAAGAGCCCTCTCAGTCAGGACTTAACCACACAAATGCAACACTGAAAATGAAAAAGAAGAGGGTCAGCGTCCGTATCCCTGAAAGGAATAGACGCTGAAACTGACTTCCCAAAGGATCAGTTTCAGTGTTGCATTATGGGGGTGTAGGCCAACACAGTAGTGATCCCTGGAGCCATGGATCACGGCTCCGTCGCACCGCTGCTGGGATTTTCCCTGCCAGAGGCCAAGTCTGAAATATTAGCCTTTTCACGTGATTCATAAGTTCTCCTTGCAAGTCAGGACTTTGGGTTGACAGCAGTTTAATAAACCTGACCTAATCGCTTCAGTCATATGTACCGCCACAGCAGGGGAGGGGGGCCCTGAGCCTCCCACGGTCTGCACAGTCAACACTAAATATAAGGAGCAAGGCATGTGGCTTCCTCACATGTATGCACACACACACACATATGCAGCTTTGAAGTTTGCAGATATTGAAGGGTCAGCTCACCAAAGTAACAAAACAACAGTTTCCCCTTGTATTTTATCCAGAGTTTGGGGATTTCCATTTGTTGTGCATGTAGTGTGCTAAATGGCTTTAACTTAGCTCTGAGACGGCGGCTGAAAGCTCTACTGTTATATTGCGGCTTTTCTAATGAGAAACCACAGCGACCAAAATGTTAGGTGTAAGTGTGCCCAATTTGAAATTTGTACAGAAAATAGCCCAGCGCCATCAAAGAAACATGCCCTGACATTTCCTCCTTTCTATGTATACCCGTCTCTAAAATGGTGGGCGGATGATGGACTGAGAATAACTGAGGTCAAGCTCTACTTATCAAGCATGCTAAAATTTGACAGGCCTGAAACGTTCCAAAAAATGCAACCATACCTATAAAACCCACAATAAACATCATTAGATTACATATTATTTACATACTTGGTAACTTCTATTCCAAGACGGTGGCCTGATTGCGACATGCAGAGAGTGTTTATAGGAGGAATACAAGCCGAACTGCTGGCCCACTTTCTGATTTACTGCAGTCATTTAGATCTTGAATTGTTCAGCCATGGGAGTATTTGAGCCTTTGCTATTTTGCATATATTTTCACAAACATGAAAGTTTGGTATTCCTAAGAGCATTAGTTTAAACTCACCAAATACCTGGCAATACTTGACAAATTGGATGACTTTACAATATATGTGATTTTATACCATAATCTGTGTCTTTGGCCTAATTCTTTTTTTTTTTTTTTATCTCTGTTTCTTTTTGCTCTTCTGTCTGTGGTCATGGGGTCCTGGAGGTCACAGGGTAATAACCGGTGGTCTCTTCGTCTTAAATCTAATCTGTTCAAAGGCTTGCTGAGGTGAAATATGCCATTCTCTCTGCTGTAATGGAGCTAATCAATGTCTCGTGACGGATCATTAAAATGCTTTTCAAATGTTCTAAAACCCTGGTGGATCTCTCTGCTTTTTAAAATGTACTATTTCACACACACATACACACACACACACACACACACACACACACACACACACAGTCGATGCGTGTGTGTGTGTGTGTGTAGCCTATCAGGACACTTATCTCCTGTATTTGATCTGTGCTCTGCAGCCATTGTGCTCCCAGTCTTGTTTTGCGCAGTGTGTTACTGTGACGTCAGATGTTGCGTCATGCCGAGTTGTGTGAGCAAACTGTGCGCGACCGCTAATACCTCCCCACAGAAACGTCTAGAGCTGCCATGTCTCTCCATTACAAAGAGGAATGAGTGCAGAGTTGGCATGTGGAATGTTTCTGTAAGATGTAGGAGGTGCAGGTGTATCTCAGTAGCTTGTTTTTTTTTTTTGTTTTGTTTTTTTTTTTGCTGAATTTCCATTTGAAAGTCACATGATCTCCTTTAGGGTCACAGGAAAGCACTTTAATGCAAACACGTGTCTAGAGTTTCTTGAATTTCACTTGTGACAGTTGACCAAGGCTCTTGTAAAATGTTGCATTTGAGATTGTCTGCAAATGTGTTTGAAGATGTCAGTGCACTCCACGGGGCGTCAGGGTGACTGTGAACGCTGCGTGCATCTGTGAATATAAATATATATATATTTAGTCAAACTATTTAAAGAAAGTTATGTATTTAAGTTGTCTTTATATGTTCATATCTGTATGTCACCAAAGACTATTTATCTCATCTTTTCCTCTGCTTCTCCAACATGACTTATGATAGGAAAGGAAGTCTTAACTGTAGTGTGTCACTGTTTGACAATGTCCTTCACTCTGTAAAATAAAGAGCTGTACTGTAGTGTGATGGAGTACGGAGTATGATTTAAGTGTGTGTGTGTGTGTGTGTGTGTGTGTGCATCCCTAAAGCACATAAAGGCTAATTCCCCCAAAGCTTCTAAATTCACAACAAATGCCAAATATGTTATTCAGTCTTTAAAAGACAGCCTCTAATCGTCTCCTCCCTCCTCCATGTCACCATGCCCTTGACCAAATTGTTCTGACCCAAAAATCCCCAAAGAAGTCAATCATTACAAGTCACTGCATGACAAATCTAACAACTCTAACGGGGGACATTGTGAATGAAAGATTGAGAAACACAATCCGGGCATGGTCTGACTACAGCCGCGGAGGTAGCACAGGTCACATGACCGGACAGAGTTAATGAGTGACTGGGGGTTTGGTCAACAGCACACGAGCTATTGGTTCCTTTCACGTCCGGTGGAGGAGAGGAGAGAGGGAGGGCAAAAGATTAATCTATTTCCACTTCCCACCACTACCACCGCTCATTTTCACAACCTATAGCAATATCAAACTGGATTTTAAACGCCCTCCTTGGAGGCACAGGTGCTGTGGAAGCAGAGGGCTGAGTTGACCTTTCTGCCTGAAATGGTCTTAGTGTTACAACAGCTAAGCCATGTTTTCCACTCCGTTTGACCACCTCATACCACACCACGGTCCGGATGACTCTGAATCGGACTTCCCTTGAGCTTCAGATGGGTGAAACCAACATATGCTCTGTTAGTACCTCCAGAACAGCTTCAGTGCTAGAGTTTCCCAGTCTCTTGAACGCATCATTTTCATACTCATCATACCATTCAGAGGAGTCTTGAGCCCCGTGCAGAAGTGTGGGATCCATTATACATCTCTTCTTATTTATTCAGGCCCATCTCTCCATCATACTTACATTGGATGAAACACTGTGCTTCCATCTAGACATTTTTTCTTATTGCATCAAATGAAGAATTCTACATGTCTTGTGTATCATTTTCCCTGAAAATGGGATCCTGCCTGGAAGCTAAAACAAAGTCCAGTGGATATAACTTTACCAGAAGGTTGTTAAAGACATTAAACCTCCATGATATTTTGGCTCAGTATGTTCGGATTGACACGACTGACCATAGAGACAGCAAACTGATGCCAACACTCCGTCACACTCGGGTACGACAGCAAACAGGCTGAACCCTAAAATGTTGAAGTAACAGATTAATACTGGGACTAGTAACTTTCAAATTAGAATCTCTTACACTAGTAGTTACTGTACAAAGTAATCACATTATTACCTATGTAATTTACTCAAGTGCTCTACTTAAATACAATTTTGATGCACTTGTATATAAAAAAAAAAACTAATAAATGATCTATTTTCATAGGTCTTAGGTATTAAAAGTAGGTAGGTCATAGGTATTATGAGCTCCTTTTTTACCAGCTGCAACATTAAAGTGATGCATCAATAATTATATTCCAATGACATGATACAGATGATTCTGAAATAGGCCATTTTGCATAATGAGTACTTTTACTACTTCAAGTATAGCTTGATGCTAATATTACTGTACTTCTATGTAAATACGATCTTCAATGCAGGGTTTTTACTTGTAACATAGCATTTTTTCACTGTGGCATTGCTGCTTCTACTTTTTTTAAATCAGAAATGGCACATTTTATCTCATGTAATTAATAATTGAATGTAAAAGTTTAAGCACATAGAAAAGAGGACAGCATGAATACTGACATTTGAACACTTGTATACTACTAAGTTTCCTCGAGGTGGTTTTCTAAAGCTCTTCTCTGGTTTTTAAAACTTACCTGCAATAATTAGAAATACACATTCTTTCTTTGTGTTCATATTTCATCCTCCTGCCCTTCTCTTATCACTTTGCTCTTACGTTTTTATCACTATGCAAATAAAAAATACCCGAAAGTCCACCGGCATGAATTATGTCATACATTTCCTGCATGCAGCTGATGTATGTCACCCAGCAGAAACTGGTTCACATACCGCTGAGGGATCTCTTTTTACAGTTTTGGCTTATAGTTGACTCTCAGTCGCTTATAATGAGCAACCAAAGAATTCACATCAATTTATAGCCCAGTTATAGCCCAACTATTTTCCTCCAAGTGGCAAAGAAAGCAGAAGAATCCTCTTGAGAATCAAAAGCACATTGTGTCTACACTGAAAACCACTAACTGAAGCACTGGTCAGGTCAAGTGACTGAAGATGGATGACTCATTACAGTGCTTTTTAACCCAGTGGAAACTCACAGGAGGCCAGAACTGTTTCATGCTGCCTAGTGGAAAAAAGATAAATACCCAACACCATCACACATGGTGGATCTTAAGAGCAGAAAATGTTTGCTGACTCAGAAACTGCAGTAGATGGATTTTTAATAATGAATAGTTATCAAGAAATTAATGAACTTTTTCATTTTGAATGAAAAGAAAAGGCTTCAGTAGAGTTACTTTTTGTGCCACTTAAAGGAGTAGTTCAACATTTTGGGAGAGGTTTTGTTTAAATGCTATACATCCCATACAGTAAGCAGCAGCATGAGAGAATAGTACTATTTTTTTTCTTTGTTGAATTTGTCTTGCTGTGGTTGATGCTGTTTCAGTTCCCATACTTGGCTGACTAAACAACAACTCAAGAAAACAAAATGTGGACTTCCGATCTGTGTACTCCTCCTTTCATTTTATCAGCTATCAGGGGCATTTTGGCACTTGCTTTCGGGAATCACTGTAGTTATCTGGTATCAGGTGGTTTTCGCTGAGACAGGAATATGGAAGTGAGCCACTGGATTGAGCAAGAACGTGTTACTGTAACCTTAGCAGAGGAATTTGAAAGAGAAAGAGGTTAGGGTCTATAAACCACAGTACAATCATAGTTATCAGTACAAAGCCTTGCACACCTACAGAGAACATCAATCAATCAATCAATCAATCAATCAATCAATCAATCTTTATTTATAGAGCGCCAATTCATAACAGTGTTATCTCAAGACACTTTCCATAAAGAGCAGGTCTAGACCAAACTCTTTAATTAGAGAGAGACCCAACGATTCAGGAATTCAACATTAAGGATTCAAGAATCCCCACATGAGCAGCATCAGATATTAGATTAGGAAACAGTGGAGGAAGAACTCCCCTTTAACAGGAAGAAACCTGGAACAGACCCAGGCTCAGAGGGGGGGCTTCTGTAGGGGTCTGTGTTGGGTGGAGGTTGAACAGAGAGAGAGAGAGAGAGAGAGAGAGAGACAACATACTAACAGTGACTATAGCACTAACAATAGAAGTGTGACTAAAAGATTAGCAGTATGATATTATTAAAAAACATGACGAGTGGCCGACGATCCGCAGCAGTGATTCATGAAGCCAGAGAACCACATCAGCAGGACCAGGACCAGGATCCACAGGAACCAGAGAACCACAGCAGGAGAACCAGGACCAGGATCCACAGGAACCAGAGAACCACAGCAGGAGAACCAGGACCAGGATCCACAGGAACCAGAGAACCACAGCAGGAGAACCAGGACCAGGATCCACAGGAACCTGAGAGATGAGAAAAGCACAGAAAGGCTCCGGGGAAGATACCAAGTTAGTAACAGACATTAAAGAGACATGAAGCATCAGGATGGAGAGGAAGAGGAGGAGAGAGGAGCCCAGTGCATCATGGGAGTCCTCCGGCAGTCTGAGCCTATAGCAGCATAACTAGGGGCTGGTCCAAGGCCTGATCCAGCCCTGAACTATAGGCTTTATCACTAAGGAAGGTTTTTAGTCTACTCTTAAATGTAGAGAGGGTGTCTGCCCCCCAAACCCAAACTGGAAGGAGGTTCCACAGGAGAGGAGCCTGATAGCTGAAAGCTCTGGCTCCATCACTACTTTAGAGGACTTTAGGAACCACCAGTAGGCCTGCATTCTGGGAGCACAGTGCTCTAGTGGGGTAGTACGGTACTATGAGCTCTTTAAGATATGATGGAGCCTGAACATTAAGAACCTTGTAGGTGAGGAGAAGGATTTTAAACTCTATTCTAGATTTTACTGGAAGCCAGTGAAGAGAAGCCAGTACAGGAGAAAGATGGTCTCTTCTCTTAGTTCTCATCAGAACACGAGCAGCAGCGTTCTGGACCAGCTGGAGAGTCTTTAACGACTTATTGGGGCAGTCTGATAATAAGGAGTTACAATAGTCCAACCTAGAAGTGACAAATGTGTGGACACATTTTTCTGCATCATCTGTGGATATGATGGGCCTGATTTTAGCAATATTACGTAGAATAACCGGTCCTAGCACTGAACCTTGTGGAACTCCATGTCTAACTTTAGTGTGGACAGAGGACTCATTGTTAACATGTACAAACTGAAATCGATCTAATAAAAAGGACTTAAACCAGCCTAA